>NW_010260872.1:81755-146782 GCF_000690775.1 Eurypyga helias
CAATTCCATTTGTACTTGGGATTAATTTTAATAATTGTTTTTGATGCAGCCTTACAAAGGCTTAGCTAGCAGTGCCAGGAAAAAGCCTACGTTAATCTATATACTGGGATTATAGAGGAAGACCAGTTTCTTTTCTTCTTCCTTTTAAACATTACATTTCTTGCAGATGAGGAAAAATACATTTATTCTGCTGTCATACATGACAAGCAGTTTTCATAGATGCCTGTTTTGTATTCCCTGACTAAACATTGCACTGTAACACCTTTTATCAATACAACTTATTTCCAAACCTTTTCTTTCCCCCATAGTCATATCAGTCTGTAGAGCTCCTGGCTAAAGACTGTGTCCATGATGCACCGAGCAGGGAAGTGTCCAGCCTGACTTGCCTCATGCTGACAAATTCATTACAGTTGTACTCATTGCAGGGACCCCCAGGATGGGGTTTTTTCACTGCATTTTTTAGAACCAAGGTAGAGCCAAAATGGCCCAACTTTTTCTCCTTTGTTAAGAGGATGAACAAAGAGGTATTTATTTAGTTTTCACTCTTCACATTTTTCTTGCTCTTGTATTCATTTTCTGTGTAAAATGGACCTAGTTGTACTCAGGAGGATGAAAGGATGGATGAGGTACATAGCAGCGTTTAGGACACCATTAATTTGCACTGACTGGAGATTTCATGCCAAGCGGAAGGAGGAAAGAGAAGTGTATGCACAAGTGTCTTACCTGACCTGTAAACTCAAGAACTGGAAAAGCTGTGACAATCCAAGCCATGGGCTTGTTTGAAGTTTGGCCTTGGTTAGGTAGTTTATGTTACCGATTACACCGAGGCCATAGTATTTATAAAGGTTCACAATGTCTAGTTTAGGAAGATACTCAATGCGTTCTACAGCTACGAAACCTTCATAGTCAGAGGCTTCACTAAGGAATGTTCTTACCCACAAGTGATTTCTGAGAAATAAAAAGTAGGAGTCTCAACTCGTCTTCCCTTCATTGTAAGTACTCTGCCAGCAAAACACTTCTGTGCAGGCTTTCTTCCAAATGAAAAGCCTTCAGTGTGTTCTGGGAGGCTTCTTCGCCATCAACAGCCTTGAGAAAAACACTGGTTGGGAGAAGGAAAAATGCTTCTTACCCAAACTTGTGTCCATGGAATGGTCTCAGGGTGGGCGTATTCAAAATATCTACCTAGGAGATGATGTTGCAGTGTTACTGAATGATTTGGTGAGGCCTTTCTGTAATTCCATAATTATTTTTTTTGCTTTGAACAGTGCAGAGTTAATTGCCAGATATTAAATATTTATAGTCGATATTATTATTCATCGCTAAATGCTGTAAGGACTTTTCCTGGTGCTGCAAAGCAGTTGAGACTCACTCAGCCTTAGGAGGAAAGCAGAGATGGCAGCTGTGAGGAAATCCTCCTTGCAGGGCTTCAAGCGCTGGAACTCACCCTTCTTCTGATGTGATTACAGCAGTTCTTACTGCGTTCAGGTTTCGTGATGAGCAACCCTCACAAGAGTCCCAAGGGATGGAAGATTTGTGTCAGTTCTTATTTTTAATCTAAATGAGCTCACAACCCTGATCACAATGAAGCACTTTTCTCCCCAAACAGTAGCCGTGACTTTTGGTTTTAAATCTCAAGTAGCACTGCCAAATGTCAGAGAATCAAGAGGCTGTGCTAAAAGCCTGTCATTCTTTCAGGGGTTTATTTGCGCCGTTAACTTTTTCTTAAAGTTTCAGTATTGTTTTCTGAATTTTTAATTAGCTAATAAATAGCAACTGCTACTCTGCTATGGAAAAATGTTCTGGGTTAGACAGCTTGGCTGTGATCTCTGCCACTGTAAGGTCAAGATTTGAGTACAAAAGCTATTGTCCAACCATCTTGCACATTCAGTCTTAGCTGCCTATTTATAGTTGTTTTACTTTACTCGGAAGAGTAGGGTTAGTGACTTTTTCAAAAGAGAAGATGTGACTTTGCTATAGAAAAGATACCAAATGCTCTACAAATACTAATGAGTCTAATGTCCATATTCTTTGGTCTGCAAAATTTAATGTGCTTCAATTATGTTTCTGAAGAAGGTTTATTTAGACATACGGAAAAACATCTGTTCAAGGCATAAATAAACCGTGTTTTAGTGGTTATGCACTGTGAAAGACCATTCAAGGACTCTGCCTTAGTATCTACCATGGTGTGATTCTGGCTACGGTTTCTTGGAAGCACTGTTTCTCACACTGAGGTGTAGATTTTGAGATAAACATGTTTGACTAAATCCTTCAATCATTGATGGAATTTGTATGTACAATCATTCTGTGGGATTTTTGTCTCTGGAGAACAAAATTCTGCCCGTGGTGTGAAATGTCTGCCTGGTTTATTGGTACTAACTTCCATACTTCTGAAAAGGCACAGCTGACGTGAAGAACAGAAATGAGACACTAGGTTTAAATTATGCATATTTTACCCTTCTTCCTGCCTTTTTTGTGTGCGTGTGATTAACCAATCTGTAAAGTATCGGGCAAAAATGAATTATTGAGTAACTTAGAGGACAATTTGCTCTGGTGTTTCAAATTCGTATCTGTCTCAAAATTTGTCAAATGAGGAGCAATAGGACACCGCATAAGTTCTTATATGAGGAAGGTGCTGAGTCATGAAGTTCTGACTGGTTTTGAACCAGAAATGTCTTGGACTTTTCAAAAGGCACCAGTTCAGATTTTGTGCGTGATCAGCACAGTTTTGCCAGTGTACTAAAATAAACACATGCATAATTTTGTAATGGACAGAAATTTTTTAAAATGTATTGTAGCATGTATGGCATTTTTTTAAAATGTAGGTTTTAGAAAAAGGAGTATGTCTGTCTTCACAGGTTAAATTGCCTTCTACAGCAAAGCAAGGCGCTGCTGTTGAGCTGTGACCTAAGTAACTGCATGGAGTGGTGACACATGCTCTGTCCTTGCCCTGTGGCGTTTGTCATGGCTGCAAGGCTTCTCTGCATCCCTGATTTTACTCCTGTGTGTGCCTTTCCACAGCTGTTGAGCTTCATCCTGCCATCTTCTCTGGAGTGACATTCCATAGATCAAGTCCTGGATTTTGTGTTAAGTGGTTTTGGTATTTGTGATTTTAGCATCTGTGATGAGAGGGGCACGTAGACATTAGCATTTAAATTAAATACCTCGTAAACTGGGTAAGTGTACAGACAGCTCTCCCAAGGGACCACTGAGAGCAGGAGAGAGGAATCTTCTACTGTAAGGATGCCTGAAGTTATTACTGTGAACATCCTCCCTGATGATCAAAACAGCCCTCTAAGAACTATTTAGTATTAAAAGTAAAGACAAAGTATTTAGAGGAGAAACCATTTAAAATGACACATGGCTGTCACCTCTAAAAAACCTTTGATGATTGTAATTGCTCCCTGTGTAGTCTGATTTTCCTGAACAGTTCTTCTTAGAACCTTTCTTCAGGAAGGCAAAGCTCTCTCCTCTCTCAGGAAGATCAATGTGCAGTTTTTAAAAACTCTGCTGTTGAAACAGCAATGCGGGATTCCAGTGAAGTTTGTCCAGAAAATAGAAAGGGGAAAAAAAGGCATGTGTCAGAACTTAACCTGAAGTCAAAGTCAGAGAGATGCAGAGCGCTAGGGTGTATAATACCCTGGGACAGCCAAACTGCCCTGTGGATTTCCTCTTCACTGTTCAGGAAGGACCCTCCTGCAGAACTGTCTGCACAAACAAATCTGTACACAAGTTAGCGGGGTTGGCTTTAGATTTTGAACCATATGTTGATGTATATGGATATTACATCTTCCTGTTTGGTAGCCCAAGATCCAGGCACATAAATGTCTTGACTTGGAAGTGCACGGAGGGGCACAGATGCTGCTGTGGGAGGTGGGAAGGAGACAAGGTGCTGCGTAAGGAAGTGGGTGCGGGTTTAGTGAGAATGTGTAAGGGCTGCGTTTGGACATCGGTGGGTTCTCCCGGTAGCATTCACCGTTTCAGAGCGGAAAGCGGAGTTCTGCAGTGTGAGGAGGAGTGGGAAATGTAAACCAGTTACTGTTCAGGGCCTGGCGTGCTGAAGTAGCTGGGAGGCAAGAACAGCAGCTTAGCAATCTGCATTTGGTACCTTCGTTCATAGCTCCGCTGCTACTTTCTCTGAGATTTTTTGACAAATCAGCTCATCTTTATGTGTTCAAATCTGTCACTGGATAGTTGTAAAGACCTTCATTCAAAACCCATTGCAGCCAACTGAGGGCAGGTGTGGCTTTACAGATAATCTTGAGTTTGATTCGGTTTTGCTGTTGTCAGCAGTCCAGAAGCTCGGGGTCACAAAGATGCTTTCTTAATATTTAACATGCTGATTATTATCTCGATGTATGGCTGTGATGGCTTCTGAAGGAGTGTTTGGAGTCATTCCCAGTTTTCCCTGCCTTGATTCTGATTCCTTCTTAAATAAATATGTATCACTTTCCTGGACGAGTAGTGTTCAAGCTGTGACAGATGTCGAATGTTTGACCTGATCTCAGGGTCACTCCTTTTCCAGAGAAGCCAGGGCATTTCAGGTGAGGTGTTCTCAGCCTTTTATCTCATTTCAGCTTCTCTTTAAGTGAATTAAAGGGTAGTGTGAGCCCCAGCTGAGGATAATGGAGTAAAAGAAATTAAGTCATATCATCTCTAGCATGAGCAAGTTGGCCAAAAATTAAATTTAAAAAAAATGATGAGAAGTTATTGTACATAAATATATTAATGTAAAATAGTTGTCATGCAACCTGATGTCACACAGTGCAATGACAATGACAACATTGCCTGTTGGCATTGAGTCCTTTATCCCATTAATGTTGTACTACACCTGGCCACATTTCAGCTCCACTGGAAAGCACAGAAACTACATTGTGACTTGTAATATTAAGTGATTCAGCATATTGTACCTATCAGGAAGTAGCAATACCCTTTTATGCAGCTGGAATTCGTTTAAATCACTTATTCCATCAGTGTTAAACTGTATGTTGTAAAATATACTCTGTGTTGAAAAGTGTGTATGTTCAATAAATAACATAATAAATTACCAAATAAAACCCCCAATATGTTAGTTTTTAAAGCAAGGCATATACAGATGTGTCTCTGTATTTTTAGTACTCCTTTTGAATCCAGATCCCTGGATTCAGTCTTTATTGAAATGATTTATACACGGTGACATTACTGAGTTGTAGCTGAAAGCCCCCTTTCTTCCTAGTCATGAATCAGTTTCTGACAGGTTCTTTTGTTTATGCACTTTCTGTAATTATACTGCAGTTTTTTCATTAAAAAAGAAAGAAAAAATAGCCAGTAAACACCAAGTCCCTTCCAAATTTGACTGTCTTTATAGTAATTAGGAAATTACAAATCCCTGTGAGTACCGTCATGCAGATCTTTCTCCATTTGCCAACTCAATCAGTGCTATTCTGTACAAGAACATGAACAAAAGGCAGCAATCAAAGTCAGTTGATTCAATGACCACCTGTTTCTTTTAATTAAAAATAATAATTTAGGGTGAATTCCAGGAGGCGACTGAAAAACCTGCCTTCAAATCATTTTTGAACTGTCATGTTTTCTTCTATACAAGTATAGGAAAGGAAACGGTTGATAATTGTTGCTATTAATTAAATATGACGGTTTTTTTGTTTGTGTACCTTCCTAACTCTCTTCAGATTAATAAAGAATAGAGGTGGTCTTAGTAACAGTCATGGCAAAAGAGATTTTTGTTGTTATTTTTGGCTGGGGTGTCATGAAAGACTTTTCTGCTACGGAACTTGAGAAGGAATCTTCATTTCTGACTGTAGTTCCAACCCTTGAGCCCGCGGATGCATTGGCTGTAGTTTGGAGCTGCTGTACTGCAGGTGCTTTCCAATGTGCTGGCGTGGGTCTGCCGGCAGCCGAGCCGTGTTTGCAGAGTGTCTGCTCTGTAGCCAGCAGCACAGGGCTCGCCCGCCTCTCTTATCTCTGACATGCATCATGGAAAGAGCCTGCCTCTTCCTTTCTCCATTGCATCCTTGTGGTACTCTCACAAAGACTAATTTACATGGGTTTTATTACCTGTGGTTTTGCTCAGTCTTCATTTTCCTACTCCCCCACTACCTTTGTTACGGCAGAGTTGAATGCAGCTCTGTGCTCGGAACACCTCTCGGTATGGGGAGGGGGGAGTGCTTTCCCATCCCGCGGACGTCAGCGGAATGAACGCTTTCTCCGAGTTACTCCTGAGTCATTCCGAACAGGGGAACTCCTGTTTGTTTAAAGGTTGTGTATTAGTGGGAGGAGAACAGACCTGCAGTCTTCCAGGGCTTTTCCGTTGGTGAAGAGGAACAGCGATCTCTTTCCTCTTACCATGGTTTGTGTGTGGTTTTGCATACAGCTAACGTACTGCCTCCCCTTCTGGTTTCAGTCGGAATTCAAACGGTACCACAGTGTGGTCAGGAATCTTCTTCTTTTTCTTTTGTTTACCTGAATGAATTTGGGATGTTTTAAGTTTACTTTTCCTTTATACCTTTTAAACTACAGAGAAGCTGTGGATGCCCCATCCCTGGGAGTGTCCAAGGCCAGGCTGGATGAGGCTTGGAGCAACCTGGGCTATGGAAGGTGTCCCTGCCCATGGCAGGGGGTGGGGCTGGGGGGGCTTTCAGGTCCCTCCCTACCCAAGCCATTCTGTGGTTCTAAACTAGTGTTTGGTTGGGGATGAAGAACAATCCTGTGTTTCTGGCATGGAGGTAGGGAATGGAACACTTGGGTACATCTGCATTTATTTACACAAAATTGTTGTTGTAGTCCCTGATAGAACCTTAGAACCTTACGGGTCATCTGCTGCGGAACTCCTGGAAGTTATTTTTGCAATGGAAAATATAATTTCCTGATTCTCCCAACATTTTTTTACACTTGCATTTTTGCATTTTCTGCTTCTTAATGATCCCAAAAATAGCAGCTCAGGTACGGAAAAAAAAAACCCCTTTCACCAACCACAGACAGTTAAAAAAAAAATTAGTCTTATATCCTGCCTTCTTAACGTACATGTGTTGTTATGAATGACTGAAATCAGTCTCTTTTCCCAGCACTGTGATCACTAGTACAGGCCCTGGCACTGGCAGCTCTGCTTGTGGTGTTGATTTAAATTCCTTCCAAAAATCACACCAGTAGTACCTGTGTCACTTAGAAGATGCCGAGTTAAAGGCAATGCGGGTCTACTTTCAGACGGGTTGGTCTGGTTCTGGTGACACATTGCTACTGTGAAGTCGTCTGCTATGAAAGGACTTTAACAAGTCATAGTAAGATGCTGCTTTGTATATAAAATCTCCGCTGATGCAGCCTCCCGTGAAGTGGGTTTTGTATATTTTATACTTAAAAGCGATGTGGTGGTTTAATGCCTGTAAAATTATAGTCGGTTCAGTGTTGCTATCAAGGGGAATAAAATTCTAATCAAAAGGGAGCTTTTAGAAAGGATTCAGAAATATAATGCTCCTGAGCTGGTTTGTAATGTGTTAGCACAGTTTGACACGTGCTGCTGGTTAACCGTGCGCTTGCAATTACTGCCCACCCCCGTCTTCCATCCCGGAAAATGACGGAACGATTTCTCGCAGGGGGGTGCTTTGCTCGGCTGTTCAATAAAGGCAGCGCATCCGTTTGTGCTCAACAAAGGAGAAAGGCAGGGCTGGTGGCAACACTGCGGCGGGGGGCAAAGTGAGTGCCCGGATTGACAGCCGGGGGGTCTGGGTGAGATGCCCCCGCGTTCTTCTGCTTCCCTCTGCCGGAGTGGGCAGGACTCCTGCCCGGCTCCCCGCCAGCCTCTGGGCAAACCCCAACGCTGCAGCAGGGCCAGAGCCCGCGCTCTGGGCAGGTCACTTCTGCAGCATCTGTGGTTTTAGGGGTTTCTGCTCCGGTCTCGGTCTCTGTCAGCGCAGATGTGCGTGTGGCACGGATCTGGTCGGTGCCTGGCTCTGTGTAAGCATGTCCCAGCTTTGGGACTAACGAATAGTGTTTTGATGTTTGAGAGCTTTGTGGGGTGTCGATGCCCAGTTGCTGTTCATCTTCATAGGGATGCTGCACCCGTCGATGTCCTTACAGGCGCGTTGCAGAGCACTGGCTCGATTTCTGCCGATTTCAAGGGGTTTCAAAGACAAATGTTTACATGTCTGTGACATCGATTGCCCAGAGTTTCCTTTTCCCGTTTAATTTTACTATATTGGCTTTAGTTGTACTTATAAAAATGGGGGTTGTCTTAATAATAGCAGAGAATTCACTTTTTAGCATGAAAATAACGTGAATTTTAATAGAGCACATCTTTCATCACTGCTTAACAAGTGCTTTCCCATTGCCACTCTCCCCCTTCATAATTTGGATGGATTTTGGAAACAGAAGTGGGTTTCCCCTTTAGAGTTTCACAATTAATCTATGCCAAGTGTAGTGCAAAGTTCAATTCTCCTGCAAATAGCAGCCATTATTTGGCAGTTCATCTGTCATATCCTGGCTTGGCTCCCTGTGTTTACTGTGAAATATGACTGCCAGCTATGCTTCGGGAATTATTAAAAGTTTACATTGATTAAAAGGGGATATTTGAAGACAGTTTACAGGAGCTTACCTCTACTCAGTAGTTTGCTTCTAGCTGAAAAATACTACAGGTGATGTTATGTCCTCAGTAATGCATCTAAGTCACTTAATGTATATTTAACATTGGTAACTATTAAACTGTATTAACCGTTAATAAGTTGATTGCTGTTAATAATATAAGTAATTAGTAGTGGCAGTGTAGTAATTATTACTAATGTAGTTGCTTATAATAAAAGTGTAAACTATAGGGTAGCTCTAAGTGGATGAGAAGCCCATGTTAATATAGGGAATAAGATAAAAAGGTTTTACCATCTGTGATGGGTGTATAGACTCTCTTGGCTTTCTCTGTATGTTCTCAGACTTGCTTCCAGTATAACAATGTTGTGTATATTGCAACTTACCAAAAATTAAAAAAATGTATAGGGTTGAAATGGAAAATAGGATTAAATACTGATGAGGAATGCGCTCTCTTATTTGTTGTCTTTTAAATATTTTTAGGTTCTTCTACTAAGTTCCATTAAAGTCACTTTAAAAGAGAGATTTCCTACATGCAGAGTTTCCATTTCAGGAGTAGTTTTGGTACTGTTTTCCTTTGTCTTCTTTTTTTATGCTCTGCCTGGAATGAGTGACTTCATGTGTGCATATAGAAAAGGAACTAACAATAGTCAGAACATACGTGCTGCTCTTTGATCGCACTGAATTGTTCATTTAAACATCAGGCAGTAGGCATTTTCACATACCGATAGAAAACTGAGATTCATTATAGAAAGCAAATGATGATTCAAGTTATGTCCCTTGAGTAATGTAGTGCCAACTTCAAAGTTTGATCCAAGTAGATTTGTTTATTCATGGGACCGGTTTTCTTTCCTCGTTCTGCAGGGGTGCTTTGGCTGGTATGCTGTAGTCCCATGCAGTTAGGCCTGTGCTCATGTGCTGCTTTGTAGTGGGTGCGGTGTAGTTGTCCTTACCTGTCACAACATTTTTAAGCCACACACACAGCCCTGCTCAACTTAATTACCATGTATATTCCAGTGATTGGACTAGAATTATTTGGTAATGGTTGTGATATAATTTCAGTATAATATACAGGTTCAGTGTATTTAGTAGATATTCACTATAACAATTTCCTGTCGTTCTTTCCCCTCTGTATCATTACTTTATAGTCATAAATAGCACTTATCTCAGATGTTAAACACAACGTTAACAATCTGTTTATGCAGTGTCCTTCTTAGAGGCTGTGGGTTTTGTCCTTCTCAGCAACAGATGTGCTTACCAAAGTAATGTTTAAGTGTATATATTTACCAGGCAACAAGTCCCCTTGTGTCTTCCAAATAAAGCAATTTAAGGAAGAATCAGCTTTGGAAATGTGTTTTGAATTGTTTGGAAGGCATATAGTCAGCCGATCCATCAGATAACCCTTCAGTAAAGCAATGTTCCCATGACCCCGCACCACACGACCCATTGGCTATATCTTTAATAAATAACGAAGCAGATGTTCTCTGGAACACTGAATGTCATTCCATTTAGGTTAACTGTGTTTACAAAATAAATATGGTTGGTAGCAGTTTGCATTTCATATCTCGGGCTGTATAACACACGGAACTATTGAAAGAGCGTCAATTCGAACTCTTCATGTAAAGTTTTTACTTGTTATCCTGGATGCTATGTAATTTCTGTCTGCGCGGTGAAAGCTACTGGTTATAGATTCATGCTAAAGCTTAGAATAAGTACCAAAACCAATTCACACAAAACATGATAATGAAACAAAAATGGATTCAGAAAGTGTAGTATGGCAAAATATTAAATTTTAAAGGCAAGATTTTGCTTCTGTATAGTCTTATTTTCATTAAAATTACTGCTAGGACTTCCCAAATTTCCTGAGAAAGCTCTTATACTAGAGGAATCTTTTTTTTTTTTTAAGAAAGGGTTGGCAGGTTTTGTGTAACATGCTGTGCTTTGCTTATGATTTTTTGGAAAGCTGTTCTTGTCAGACGCAAGTTGAAAAGTTAGTATATTCCTTATGACAATTTAGTAATCCTTACCTAATACAAAGGTATGAAATGTAAACAGAAGAAAAATGTGTCGAGGTCCGATTTTACAGTTGCATTTTTGTAAAGGATGTTTTAATGGATGAAAGACCTGCAATTTCATAATTTCCGTGCTCTTTCTGTTAGTGTATGAGGCTGCAAAATTCTGAAGGAAAAAAGAAAGAATATTAGGAAGAATGATTATAAACCCCAATGCGTTTTTTAATGAGGAGGAATTTGCTATTCTTCCCAACTTCTGATTAATATTGTGCAGTGATAGTTTTTCCTAAAATACAGAGGTGAACAGTGCTTCCCAAACCCGTGTTAAGCCATGTAGCTGGGACTGGAAGTGGTCATGAAGGATATCAGAGTATACCTGATGTGCACAGACGCGTAGGGCTGTCACGCGGTTCCCTTCGGCAGCGCCGTCTCCAAGTGTTGGGAATGGGCTGGTGTGCGCCAGGCTCTGTGGTTATGTCAGTGCGGAATGAGCCTGGCGTGGGGGAGTGTATTGAAGTTGTGATTTCTTCTTTTAGTATGTTCTGGGTCTTCCAAAGGGGAGTTCTGTCCCGAGAGAAACAGCAAGGGTACTTGGACGTGTCATGCAGTGTTCGGCTTTAAGTGATTTGGGTGTATTCCCTTTCATGGGTTCTAAATTACAAACCATTTCCAAGCTGCTGGTGGCCTTAAGATGTCCTCATTACGAATTTTTCTGTTGGAAAATCGGATGGGAGTATCATCTGATGATATTATGTAAATAATAAATATGTAAAGATAATGTGAAATATTTATTGCATGTGAGGTAGAATTTAGTCACTCTTAGTTACAATAGTATAGTTTCTAAGTTTGCAACGTTTCCAGATTATCCCATCTTTGAGATCCTGATTTTCCAGTCATTTGGCTGTATTCCACATCACCCCGTAACAAACCGTCACTTCCCTGCTCTCCTGCTGAGGTTTGTGCCATCATTTCAGAGTGGTGATGCTAACAGGCTGTGTGACACTGCAGCCACAGGCTGAACGCTGTCGCTGTACTTCAGTGCCCACGTCCGGTCGGCGTTCGGCACTTTCAGTGTCAGTGAATTGCAGGAACAAGGCTGCGCTCCTGCGCAGACCGTGTCTTTCTCACAACACCAAAGCAAAGGAAGAATAGGGACCAAGGCCAATATTCCTGCATCAACGTAGGTACCGCTGTAAGGGTTGTGATGAAGCCACGTGCTGGAATATATCTTTCTGTGGCATAAGTTGCAGAGCTGGAAAGTTTTTGGTGTTTGAAGTATGTTTTATGACTTGAGAATCTCTTTCTGTTTTTTCCTTTAGGATCCCAGAAGCAAGCACAAATTTAAGATCCACACATATGGGAGCCCAACCTTTTGTGACCATTGTGGGTCACTGCTTTATGGGCTTCTACACCAGGGGATGAAATGTGACAGTAAGTGAAGTTTTGCTGTGTTACCAAAAGGGAATTTTAGAAAGTGAGTGGAAACACTGGGTAGCTGCTTCTTATTTCTTTTCTGTGGAAAATACCGTTTCAAATGTCAGCTATTTATAGTAGTTACATTTCAAGTGGCTCTTTCAGTACTATGATAATATACTAATGAAAATCACCTCTGTTGCTGAGAACATGGTGTGTTGAGTTGGATGTGGCTGAACAACATTTGCCATGGCGTTTTTGAGAGAGCCTCTTTTTGGTCAGGTGAATGCAGTGCTGAAAACTGAAATTTCAGTTCAGTTGGTAGCCGAAGTCCAATATTTTCCTTGTATTTCATTTGTCTTGGAAATCTCATGCTAGAAAAGTCTAATAATCAATTTAAACCTAACTCCCTTCCTTGCTAACGCTGGCACGAATGCTCTGTTTTCTTAGTCATATTCCCAGCAAGTCTTTATTCCATTTTCTTTTTTTTTCCTTGCCCTTCTCTAATCATATCTTTAGGTTTCAGAAGTCGATCATCTTATTCTCTGTTTCGTTCACTGTCTACACAATGTAAGATGGAAACTAGCCATGTTATTCAGTTGAAAACATGCAGCTGTAAACTGAAACTCTTGCCAATGCATTGTAATCTTAACTTTCACGTTGCTCAGTGTTTGCAGCGTAATCATGTTATTAGCTTCCCATCACAGTCTGAACCATTTTTATATCCACAGCCTGTGATATGAACGTTCATAAGCAATGTGTAATAAACGTCCCCAGCCTCTGTGGCATGGATCACACAGAGAAGAGAGGAAGGATTTATCTGAAAGCTGAAGTCACTGGTGACAAACTGGAAGTAACAGGTAAACAGCTTGTTTTGGAATTTGGCAGGTTTTATGAATGTGTAATATGCACTGTGAGTGTGTGTACCTTGGTCAGGTCTTTGTGTACCACAGCCAGTAACAGAGTATTTCCCTTCAGAAGTGTGAGGGTTGCATTCCACATGTCCATCTATCTAGAAACTATGAATTGGTGCTCATAAAAATAAATAGAAAAAAAAAGAAAGCTCTAGTAATACCTTTAAAAACTCAGGAATATTTATTAGAAAATGACTGTAATGTCTATTTTTCACATGGAAAGCAGCCCGGTAGCATGGCTAGCTGTTCAGGAAGTTAGCCATCATCTTCAGAACACAAGAAATACTGTAAACTTTCATCAGCCGAGGACTTGTTTCCTGCGTTTCAGAGTATTCCATAAACAGAGACAACTTGGATTCAGTCCCAAATATCACTCCCAATCAGTTATAAAATAAAAAAACCAAATGATCCCATCCTGTAAGGTTAAGGTTACCAAGAATGGGGAGGAGGCAGAGGGAGGAAGGAAAGAGAGGGTGGCAGTACTTTCCTTGGAAGTGTTTCTCCCAGGATTTATGGGAGAAAGCTTTGGTTGGGCACACACACCCCACCCCGCCCCCAACCATTCCAAGTCTGAAGTTGCAGAAAAAATTCTGGAAAATGTATTTTGCAAGTTGAAGGACTGTTTTGTCCCCCTAAACAGACATGTAATAGCTCGTTTAACAGGACTTCCTTGTGCTGTATCAGAGCGGAGTTTATCGCTCAGGATCTGCATAGGAATTTGTGTTTACAGCGTGTTACATTTGTTCTGAATGTGCTTTGTGTTGTAGCTGGGATCAGCTGATAATTAGTGTGTCTGATATCTGGAGTGTAAAGTTAGTGGTGAACGTTATTGTTGATTTTTCCTTTCTGTTGGATACAAATATGCAAAAATTGTTCTTTCCTGATCAGATGGCAGTTATTCCATCAAAGGGAGAGCACAGGGCAGGAGTTAGGATGGACGGAAGTGAAGGGAAGGAATAACAGAAAATTTTATTCATGTTTTTTTTATAGGTAGAGGCAAGTCTGTAAAACTAATTAAATTCTCAAAGTCCCATTTTTTTATGGCTCAAAGCTTTAATGAAATTTCACATACGTGCTGCAGTAACTAGAACCAAAATAAGTATGATATAACATAGGAGATGGAGTAGAAGACAAATTATCAAACACCAGTTATCAAAAGCTTAATGGCTCAGGAGAGGGTGTTGGTTAGTGTATCGTCAGACGACCAACATTGCTTCTTCAGTGAAGAAGACTTAAAGGGAACAGATCTTCATACATCACATAGATGCCCACTGCCACATCTTTACGTTTGCTACTGAGAGAAGGTGAATTCAGTGCCCACACTGTGAAAGAAGAAGAGGGTACAGTGCTGTTATCGGTGCCTGTTTGCTGTTGCAAGAAGGAGTTAAATTTGAGAGCACAGGTACAGCAGGAGAAAGTAGGAGGCTTCTGAGATCACCTCCTGCCTTTGTTTCGTGGTGTAGGTGTTGGCAACCTGGGGATGTTGAGTATTGTGTATTGCTTCAGCGCTGCTCGGTTGAAAGGCTAGAGCCTATCAACGCCAAACGACGTTCCTTCTAACTCTGCACTTCTCTGGGGAATGAGTCTCATGCCAAAGGATGTTCCTTCTAACTGCACTTCTCTGGGGAATGAGTCTCAACAGAGACCATGCCCCTTGTAGCCAACATAAGGGAAACCAGGCCATCACGCTGAATTTTCACAGCTGTAGAACCGGCAGACTCCCCCGGCATTGTGTGCGTTCATGGCTTTGTTCTCTCCAGGTCTGAACCCCTCCCTCTTCTCCCGTCAGACCTTGTAAAATGCATTGAAAAGGAGAAGTATGATAAACTTCAGTTAAAAAGGATCAGAACGGATCCCAAGTGATACTTAATTGTAGCTTAACTTTTCAAATAGCTTCCTGTTGATGTAGGAGGGGTAAATGTGTCCAAGGTACTGTCACTAACAGAAAGATGGTTTCACTAAGTGGTGAGGCATTTGAGAGATGGTGATGCAGGTTCTAAAAGTAATTGTACCATGAGAGAGAACTAATTTGATCATCCTTTGAGCTTATTTTAATCATCCATGTGACAAAATTTAATATTTCCGTTATTCTAGGCCACTTCGCAGCAAGATTCTTAAATATGGCTTAAACTTTCTGCCATAATGCACATAATTTGACAGATAACGTGTACTTATTTTCTGATGATTCAGCGGGTTCATAATCCTTTTAGGGACAAAAACATTTGTCACAAGTCGTCGTGACACTGAGCCACTATACAGACCAAGCCCAGACCTGGTGAAGTTTCAGGTACCTTTTGTGCAGGTTTAACAGGAACGGAAATCAGCAGTTGTCAGTTTAGTTCCTGGACACATTGCTGTGCAAGAGTCTTGAACTCCTTTTCTCCCAGTACGACACTGCTTCTGAAGTATTTACTGACAGACCCTTTGTTAGAATATACAGATCCCAGAGCTGCCGAGCACAATACCACTGCCTTTAGCTTCGGGAAAGGAGGTGAATTAAATGTCCAGGAGGTTTAGGAACAGCAGGAAAAATAGTCAATGATTGGCTCTTTGGTTTGAGCCTTTGCCTGAATCTTTTTCAGAGCAATTACTCTGTAGGTGTTGAACTCCTTGAGCTGAATTCCTTAATGTCTGTGCTCTGCATCCTGTTTTGGTTGCTAATTAGCTCCTGCTGATTTTTCCCATAGCCAGCCTTGATTGCATGCAAAACATTTGTGCTGCTAAATGCAGACATGCCACTCTGGTTGACAGCTTGCAAATACCTTGGATGGGCCGCACACCCATCCGGGTTCCAACCGGGAAGGCGGATGGACGATGCAGCATGCGCCGTGCCGACTGCAAGATACGCTCCTTCAGGGGACGCTCTTGGAATTTGTCTTTACTTCTGCATAACCGCTTCGAGGGTTTTGTGGTGGCTTTGGTTCCAAAAAAGGCCACAGTACGTCCTTTCTTACTAGGCGTTTTCCCGATAAAATATGGTGAGCAGTACTGGGTTTTTTTCCCGGTGAATACTAGGAAGGAGGCAAGGCAGAGCACTGCCAGGTGGAGTTGGCCAGGGGTCAGTCAGTTTATATAAAATATCAAAGTACTTCACGTTTTGAATTGAACTAATGGTGGGGGAATGATTCAGTCCTATAGGTAAACAAGCTTCACTCTGATTTTTCGAGGCCAGACCTTCAGTCTGGGTGCTGCAAGGTAGACATACGGTCTTTTCTGTGGGAATGCCAGAGACTCTGCAACACGTTTTCACACATAAGTAGGAATTCAGTGTTGTTATACTTTGCCCAAACCTTGACATCTTCTCAGTGATGGTCAGTACGCCACATTCAGTGCTCAATTTGTGTTGCAATTCTTAAATATCAGTGGTTTACGTTATAGCTACTAGCTTGAGAGTTGCACTGCATATTAATAATTTATTGCACTTATAGTAAATCAACCTGGAAGTTTCCTTTTTACAGGACCCATCTTCCTGAAATTGCTGAATTCAGGACCCTTCCATAGGTTAGACTGGCTTAGGGCTCATGCTTTTAGGCTTTAGTAAAGCAGTTTTTGCTACTGTTAATTTATGCTTTTGCACTGAATTTTCTTCCTCCTGATGCGTGTTAAAAGTTTTGTCACTCTCACATTTACTTGTTGACCCATGTTATAGTTTGGGGCTGTTCTGAGTGAGTTTGTAGGTGGTTGAATCACGGTTTGGATTTTATTTTATTTTTGAATTATTTTCATAGTGAGTAAACAATAACCTTTGTGAGAAAATAACCCCATCTGGTGCACTGACATATAAAAAGCTGCCACATTACTGGGATCCTAAACTGTGACCTGTCAGTTGCTGGGAGTTGGATGTGACAGGAGCTGACAGTGACAAACTGCCCTCCCAACACAGGCACCAATTTAGAGGCCGGGTGTTAGTGACTCGCTGTCAGCTAATGCACCCTACCGTTATGTAAACGTTATTAAATATATATATATATTTATACACACACGCAGCCCAAGGCTTTCAGGGTTTTTAAGAGTATTTTTCTTAGCTGAAAGAATACAGAAAATCTGCTTTTATCCTTCAGTGGTGCTGCTGCCATTTAAAAGAAGAGGACACCTGGCAGTGATCTCTGCAGAGGTTGGGAGCACATAACAGACTCTCCAACAATAACCTCCCTAGGAGTTCTGTACTCCCCACCGTACATTTTTCAAACTATTTATGAACTGAGCCACCCCATGGCGCTGCATATTAATGCCTTGTCACACTGCTTGCTGTAGACAGCTGGGTTAAGAGCCTCGGCCAAACATGCCCGAGAGAGGAACTGGAGAATTTTGGCACATTTCTAGATTCTCTTAAAAATGACTGCCTTAAAGGACACCCGCTACACACACGCTCTAATAATTTTATTTGTAATTGCCTAGGTGGGTATTAGTGTCTGTCTTTGTTAGCATTAATTTCGTGATATTTTGCAAGTGATTTTACAAGGGAACATAGATGAATTTTCTGTCTATTTGGCCAGCTTTTAGTACCAAGTACCTATAAAGTGATCCCAAATAACTACTTGCTTGTGGGAGGCATTCTTAATGTCTCAAAGAACGTGAATAGAATGTTTTATCACACTAATATCTTCTCTCTTCCCTGGCATTCCCAGAATCTGCAGGGTTGCTGCCTTTAACAAATGCCAACCCCAGTAGCAACTGACGCTCACCATTTCATTCATTAAATGAACTTTACCAGGAAGAAGTAGGCAATGCACAGTATTGAAAAGAAAGATGAGTTTTGCATAAAAGGCCATCTGCATGCGTATAAAAAAATTAACTAAAATGCTATCTATTTATGTAAGAATATAAACAGGTAAGAATTAGAAATTTAATAGTCTGAAACCCTTTTCAGATTATTTGATACATCTTGTGTTAAGACCTATGGTTTTTAAGTAGCTGTCCTGCACAGGTATTCTTTTTATGATGATAATTTTTATAACGGTGATCTTATTTTACAAGTAAAACACAGTTGCTCCTATGAGATTTCAAGTGGAAATTGAAACCAGAGACCTATTGCAGGCACAAGTACTTAATAAGTAGCATCAGAGGTGATGGTACATTTTTTTATTAGTAGGAGAGAATATCTTAATAAATAGAGAGTCATGAAGTATCATGCCACATTGGTTCGTATTTCATCTTGTTCTAGGACGGAAATCAACCATCTGTTTGGTGTGTGTAAATCACCTGTGAAATGCAGGCGTTCCGCTAGTCTCCATTCATCCTGCTGCCAGCTTTCACCGTTCAGGGAATGGGGTGTAATGAGTAGGCACTGGTCTCGGGAGGGATATTAAAAGAAGTTTAAGTTGGGCAGGACAGGAGTTACAGAACAAAGGCAAGTCTCCTATCAGAAGGTCCTTTTAGTGGCTAAAAACTGTATGGAAATTGTAAATTGTCTGAAGAGCAGGATTTGTTTTGGAGCCAGTTGTACATGTGAGTCACAACCAGCTCCAGAAAGCAACAATTCAGTGAGAGTTTTAATAAAACCTTATAATAAATCTTTAATGAAAGCTGAGCAGCCTTGGATTTTGCATATAGAGAGTACAAGTACACGGCTTGGGAGAAAGATCATTTTCAGTGGTAGGCAAATCTTTTAAACTGTGAATATGGGGAGTGCAGTAAGGGACTGGGGAGAAGTTCCTTGGCTGGGAATACAAGATGCTCTGTCACTCACCAGTGTCATCTGTAGAGCAGGCAGATCACTGGAATGTGTACCAGAATCTTCTTCAGGAAGTAATGGGAATTACGGAATAGTGTACTAATGCTTTGTTGTGGGAAGACAGAAACTTTACAGTGCACTGGAGCTGACAAAGGTCTCCTTTTCTTTCATGTTGAGGGATAGCTTGCCAGACGAGAGCGTTTGAGACCTGAAGCCCCTTTTATTTGCACGCAGTTGAGAGATTTCTGCTCATCTAAGTGGCCTGTAGGGAGTAAAAGTTTGGCAAGAGATGGTTGCTGTGATAAGTGAACTGGTTTGTTATCAACATTTGGGAATTCAAGAAAAAGGTAGCTGTGACTCAGTTGAAAAGGAACTGAGTAAACTCATGCAGCTAATAATTCTGTTTTGTTATAGGGACAGAAACATTTATTTATTTGTTCCCAAGACTAAATTTTGCTAGTGTAACAAGAAGTTATAAATCCTTAACTGCACATGGCTTGCAACTTTTCACCTATACAGTCTCATGGAGAAAGTTCTGGTTCTGTCATCCACCGTCTGAATTCCTCAAAATTCTGCCCAAATTTCTTCTCTTTACATAAAATGTCAGTCGTTCTCTGCCAGCCCACTCTGTCTTATTTAGATATTTATTTAAAGTATGAATATCTAAGGCCCAGCTCTGTATTTGCTTATGTCTTTATACTATTCCTGGAAGAGTGGGCGTCCCAGTTTTAGGCATGGCTCCTGGGTGGATACTGCTGAGCTGTAAGTAGCACATAATAGGACAGCCGTAGGACAGTCATCAGATAGTCCGTATTTTCTGCTGACTAAACATTTATGTTCTCTTCTTCCTTAACAATGAGTAAGAAAATGGTACATCTTTTCCTTAGGGCAAATTGACAACTATTTCTCTTTTTCAGAAGGAAAACCTGGGCAAGTTTAGATTTGTTAGAAACTTCAATATATACTTCTCTTTGCTGTCTTTTTGTCTGTGTGCTTTCTCAGTCCCTGTTAAGAGTCTGTTCTGGACAAAACATTAGGAAATTTAACCTGTACCAGCTACTTTGCTCAGTACAGAGGTCATTATCACGCTTAGTAGTTAAGACAGAAAACTGGCAAGTAGTAGTTAGGTTTCTGTCCAAGTTACGCTCCAAGTGATGCTGAACTGTATCTCGCTTCAACCATCTATAAATTGGAGTAACATCTCTATCACAGTGTTGAGTTTAATTAACTAATAATTATAAAGCATTATGAAATTGCTTTCTGTCACTACAGCTATAGCAGAATTCAGCCAGCGTAAGGTGATTTATTTTCTTGGAGGTATTTTTAGTTTATCTTTTTGTGTTTCAGCCACACACAAGTGATAGTGCTTGTGATAGGGAGGGGAAATCTCTTCTTCCTGTCAGTCTTCTTAGAGAAACCTGACCTGTCTCGTTAAAAATAGGGTGCCCTTAAAGAGATGGACTGCTTGGATGATCATTCTTTATAAGCACTATTTAGCACAGGTATCATCATGCTGTTTCCTCAAGAAAAGAAGTGCTACATCAGTTGAAAAAAGATGTCCAAGGGTACTAATTATGCAGACAAAAGTACAAATGGGCCAGATATCTTAAAAAAAGGAGTGAGAGAATGACTACTTCGGCAGCCTCTATTTAGTATACGTTGCATCTTTCCTTCCAAATTCATCTTGGAGCTTCTCTTTTTCTTCTATTTAGAGGTCTTTTTTCTTTCTCTGTGTTTCCTGCAGAAGAAATCAGTGGTCTTGCACACGCTGCCAGGTCCTCCTGCTGTCAGTGTTGTTTTCTGGGCTCGGCAGCATGTATCAAGGCTAATCAGTGGTGCTTTTCTCCAGGGAGCGCTCCCTAGCTGAGCCTCGGAGAATGGCTCTGCATCCACCCGGCCAATTTCTCCAGATTCTGCTTGGTTTCACACTGAGCATCTCCAGGTAGGGTTTGAACGTAAAGGATCAGGCTGAAGATGCCGTGTTAAAATTAAGCTATTTAGTTCAAGGAATTATAATGAAAAAACTTCCTAGTGTGTATTTCTGGGAATCTGTAGAACATGTAGGGAGTTCTGCTCCTCACTTCCCCCAAATTAAAGAATAAAACTACAAATCAAAAAGTGAATTTTGAAGTAAAAGCGCATGTGCCAAACCTAGCACTGCAGTCACTAGTGCCATGCACAAGATGACCAAAAAAACCTCAAACAAAAACCATCAACAGAATAAAACCAAAAATAGGGTAAGAGGGAGAGCAGTTTGCATTGAAGGCTGTCACTTCATCCTTCACTCACTTTGTGGTTCTCAGTCCCTCTGGGATAGTAAATATTTAACTAAAGTAAGTTATTTCATCTTAATGTTATGCCTCAGGAGTGTTTGTAGATCACTTTCAGTGTGCTGAATCTTAATATGGAGTGGGCTTCTCTTTTCATGGGTTGAAAACAGAAATGGTTTTCCAGCTGCCCACTGGGTGTGGAGACCCTCAAAGGGCAAACTCGGAGTAAATGAGAGTGGAGACAATTTCTCTGGACTGAAAGCTGTCATTTCCCCAATTGCAAAGCCCTGTCAGCTTTATACAGGGATTGTGGAAAACAACAAATGAAATGCTCTGCAACCAAGATGCTTGCTTCTGTTCTGTTCTTTTAAAACACAGTGTATTTTTTCTGATACAATTATTTGAGTAATACAGTTAGTGAATAGAATTACATTTTATTTTAAAATTTTAGTCCATAAGCATTTTCTGTCTCTCATTTGAAAAACACAAATTTAAGAAAAATAACTTAATCAGTGTCAACTCTTGGTTCAAGTTAATGGGATTCCTTTCCAGCCATGATCTAATTTCAATAATTAATTTACATCAGGGTATCTCTTCTGCATGAGAATTATCTTGACAAATAAACCAGTGTGTTCCAAATAAGTAGCCTACATTCCTGTACTCTACCTTCTTTCTACAGCTATTTTGGATTTAAGGTTCCAGTTATATGTGCTATTTCCCTCTTTTGGCTTGTTCTACCACACCTAATACTGTCTCGTTAAATAAACAGAGCAGGTCAAACTGCTTGAAATTATGTGTTTGTTTTCTGTGGCTGTAGCTGTTTTTTCCCTGAGAATTTTCCCTGTACAGCTTGAATCAAATGACACAACAGCTGAGTAGTAGATTTGCACTAAAGGACTGCTTAGCAGTTACGTCATTTGGAAGAACACGATCATTATGAGCAGTAAACCACTCTCTCCATCGTGTAAAAGGAAAATGTGAGCCTAGAGCTAGTTACATCAGCTTGTGAATATACTTGGTGCATAGGAGGCGGAACAGAACCATTACATGGCTTTGTATGTCACCCTCAGTGCAATGCTGTGCTAGGGGTGTTGTCATCACCACAATCTTGCATTTCACTGGCCTTAAGTAAAGCACAATAATATCTGTCCTCTGCTTTACATTCATTTTCCACCTTTTTCTGTCTTAGAGAAGCAGTAGAACACGGTTGTCAATCCACAGCCCTGCCTTTATTTCTAGAGAGAGAACAAAGGACATGTTGGAAAGATGTATTTCAACTGGTTTACATGTCATTTGACTGTTGCCCAATCTGCCCTCTTCTTCTATAAATAATGAGTAAACAACACATTATAAAATATCTGTGTTGCTTGGGTGCCTTTCAGCCTTTCATGATGGGGAATAACAGGTTGAAATCCTGGGAAGGTCTGTAATTTTTTGTTTGTAATAAGAAAATGCCATTTAAATCTGGAGGACAAGAGGGAGAGTGCCTTGAGCAAACGGTAACTATCTGTTGCTGAAGATTCTGACAAGTTTAGGGGTTTATTTTGCATTAGTTCTGATTGAGTTCTTAGGTAACTCTGAAGTTCAAGTTTTTGTGGGAAATGTTTCCTAAATAGAAATATTAGGTCACTTAAGGGTTGATCTTTCCTAAATTTCCTTTCAGATTTCGTTTCTTCAGTTAGGTAGGTAACAAAGCCCTTCTGATGCCGACGCCGTGGAGGCAGTAGCTGAGGGCACTGTCAGTCAGGGCTAATCTCTCTGACGACTCAGTGCTGGCCTTCCTTCATACCCCAGGAACTATGGCACCCTCAAAGCTTCTTGACACTTTCCTTCCAGGAACAATTCTATTCTTAAATTATGAATCTTACTAAGGAATTCCCGAATGCAAACTGGGGGAATTCCCAGTAGGTTTTGAGACACCGAGTTATGAGCTCTGAATTCCTCATCTCCCACTCTGTCACTGCCGTTCATCGCAGCGTGATTGGTTTGGGTGGGATGGGGTTTCACAGTGTGGGTAAAATTCACCTCTTCTCCTGAGGTTCAGCAGAAGTTGATGGCTGAATGCCGTTAACCCAGAATAAAACCTTACCTGTCATTACACCAGTGTTTTGCTGGTCCTCTACAAGAGGGAGGAGGTACTCTCTTTGCTCATCCCCTGCCGTGACTTCTGAACCCCGAACAAACACCGTGGCTGCTGCAGGAACTCCAGGCAGACTGCAGCCCGAAAGCTGCCGAGCCCCCGATAAATGCCTCCGTATCCCACCCTTGCCTGCCTGTTCCACGGATGGGCATGGCCTTGCCGGGAATGGCACCCTGTGCAGATTGTTGACTATTCTTGTCTCTCATCGGGGATCGGTAGCAACATGAGATATATTAACTCACTTTGTGCCTTCTTTTGACATTGTAAAAATAGAAGCTGCATTAACATTTTTGTGAAGCTGAAGTTAAACTCCTCTGCGCTTTTACTTTGGTTGCTGTCATGACATAACGCTTACAGTGATTCCATCTGACAACTAATGAACCATGAATCCGAGGAAAGTTTAGCATTAGACATCTTCCAGTGATGGATTGTATCAAATAACCAATCCTCTGAAATCTGCTGTCATCTGGCTATCACCCTTGTAGTATTTGGCTGATAGTCCTGTAGTTGTATAACCTGAGACTGATGAGGAAATAAAAGCACAAAGAATTGCTACCCACTTAAAAATTTATAGAGATGGATTTGGACATTTAATCATTCCATTGCAGGAAGAGAGCTGCCTGGAGCTGCACGTCCTTTGCGAATTGCTCTGCTCGCCTGTCATTTCTCTCCCCCGTTCTCATAAATACCACTACATGCAGCCTTCCTTTACAATGAGTAGTTTCTTCCATGCAGGGTCTGACAAGTGGGTTTTGCTTTGGTTTATTTTCCAACACGTTTCAGTAACTGGTTTGATGTGTTATTGCTTCCTTAATAGTGATTTGGAACCCTATACCAATTATCTGTGTGTTTTATATCGACAGTGCGAGAAGCAAAAAACCTAATTCCCATGGATCCAAATGGACTTTCAGATCCTTATGTTAAACTGAAGCTCATCCCAGATCCTAAGAACGAAAGTAAACAAAAAACAAAAACCATCCGCTCTACTCTGAATCCAGACTGGAATGAGTCATTCACATTGTAAGTCCAACGCCTTGTAACGTAGTGTCTTTGTGTGGCTTCAGTCATTTATTTCAGTCTTGTTTGAAAACTCCTTTATTTCTCTCCTTTTTAGTAAATTAAAACCTACAGACAAAGATCGGCGGTTATCCGTAGAGGTCTGGGACTGGGATCGAACAACCAGAAACGATTTCATGGGATCTCTTTCATTTGGGGTGTCAGAGCTGATGAAAATGCCAGCCAGTGGATGGTAAGAGTTTCTGAAAAGAGAGGGAGAGAATATATCACAAAAAGTTTTAATACAGCATTTGTCTTCAGTATAATCTAGTCCTTTTTTGAGCTTTTCACTGTATCTCATGCTGTGAATTCACTGAAAATGCAACAAGACCTGGGAAACATAGGCTATATATAACAAAGAAGGATAATAAAAGAAGTGCTTTTCTTTTGTGGTGCTTATGAAACTTCTGCTGGAGCCAGGAGCTGCTGCAAACTCAATTCTGTGTACATAGTCTTGTGATGTGAATTTATTTTTATCTCAAATAGGATATATTCATTACTAAGTGTATCATGTTATATATAGCTCTGCAAATTCAAAGTACATGCAGACCTGTTTTACAAAATGCCACCTTTTTACCTACCAAGCTAGGGGTAGAACTCATCACACCTTCTCAAAAAGTGTAATTGTTCAGGGCTATCGAAGCACTGGAGGCAAAGGTTCTTCAGGGTTGATATCTCCCATCATATCACAGGATGGGTGGGAAGAATTTCCTTGTCCATTAAACTGCCTTGACAGATCATTTGGGAGTAAAAATCTAATTTTTGGTTAAATACATTCTGTTTCTGAGTTTGCTTTAGATCTTTGAAAGCAGTTCCTTACATACCTGTGACATTGATACAAACCACACACAAACAGCTAAATCAGATTTTAAATCTAACAGGAATATAACTGTAAAGTCAGCATTTTTTCTCAAATATTCCACAGGTACAAGCTGCTGAATCAAGAAGAAGGTGAATATTATAATGTTCCAATTCCAGATGCTGATGAAGATGGAAATGCAGAGCTTCGGCAGAAGTTTGAGGTGAGGATTAAACACAGAACGGTACAACTATATACTGCATCCATTTTTCACTTGATAACAAAACTTTCCTGTTACAAAGATAGATATTAGAGTGCTAATGTTTCTATTGCCTGTGACAGCAGCGTGTGCCTTTGGGTTTCTTGGAGACTGGACCAAGTCAGTAGCACCAGTATTTTTCTGACAGTTCAGCGTCTCTGCTATGACACTTATAAGTTGGATTTTTAAAATATTTTCTGTCAAGTATGTGTAATTTCCGTGTCTTTTAATACTTGCTGCAAAATCTGCCAGCTGTTATCACTAGTAACTACATTATTTGACAAATTAAATTCTCAGAAACAACAGTATTTTTATGCCTGGAATGTTTCGCCCTGTTTCACACTAAATGCCTTTCTTTTAAGGAAAATATTTACAGTGTTAATTGCTGATTATTTGGAGACTCAGTATCTTCGTAGACGGTTGTCGTCTGAAACTGTGGTGTCTTTAACGTGGCTGTGCAGGCTGTAAGGGTGAGAGGTGTTGCTGCTCAGGTGCAGGAGGGAAACACTGAAGAAGAGCGATACTTTCCGCAGTCTTCCTGCCTTCCGTGGTGCAGATCGGCGTGGTTGGTATCACAAGCATGGTCTCGCTGTGCCGTACAAAGGAGTTGTTTCTTAGTGAACAGACTTGGCCAGCAGCTCTGCCTCTTCTGACAGGCGCAGCCGACACTGCAGCAAAAGCTTACTGGCCATTAAGCCCGGCAGCACCATGGGCATGGTGTGGGAGGGAGGTGTTTGGCTAAAGGCTGTGCTGGATTCCGCTCACCTGACCGGACTGCTCTTCCCAGCTGCACACACGATACTGAATTTGAAATATTCCAAGCTACAGGATTATTCTCTTTTTTTCTGGTTGAACATTTACAACTTTAGTCCAGCTGTTTGTCCATAAAGTAATTAATGTACCTGTTGTGCATAAAGAAACACTTATGCCTGTTCCTTTCAACCTGAAATGGCAATTTTTTATGTTCACCATCAGGCAGAATTCTACATTGTTATTATTAAAGATGGGTTAACCCAAGAAAGTGAGGAAAAACGGCACATGTTCAACTTTCAAGAAAGAAAAAGAAAAGGTGCATCAATTTCTTCTGAACACATGTGGATCAGCTCCCATACTTTTGTCTGCAGCATGAACTATTATTTTTGTTATACATTTGAGAAGTATTTGAATCTCCATTCCATTTTCCTTTCTTTACAGTTGTGATCTGACCAGTGTGATTTTATTTTGCTGCACTAGGTCATTTTCTATTCAGGATCATATTAACTTTTTATCCTCCCTAGAAAGAATAGCTTCAAAAGCAATTCTTTTCGCCCTTTACATCTCTCTGTGCAATACACAGAGTCTGGAATTGGGTGGATATGTATACATTGGTGATACAGGTATAGAAATCTACCTGTTTTTTCTCAGGACAGACAGCACAAAGACAAGTCACTGAAATTGTCTAAGTAAAAATGTCAGTTATTATATGCAGTATGTTTGCATATAGAATTTACAATCTCTCAGGTTTTTCCTTAAGCCTACTGTAAATACACTAGTTACAGAATGAAGAGTCAGGGTTTATCTGTGTCCTGCAATCAAGTGGTGTAGAAATCCTGAGAGGTTCCATCGTGTAAAGCTACTGGATGGCGTCCCAGAAACAGCAGCTTCACATAGACTCAGCTCTGCCTCAGAAATGATTAGCCTGTCTCAAAGTCTAATTAGTTCAGCTTCAGCACTGTGTATTTGAGGCTTTCCCTGTTCTGGAGGTAGCCTGGTTGCTGCTATTTTAGTGGTCTGAATTAATCAAGGAAAGGGAATAGGTTTTAGTGAAGAGTGTCTCCAGGAATATCGTTTACAGAGTTGCATAATGAGCAGTTTTAAAACTTAGTGATGATATATGGGAATATTGGTAGCCGAACAAAATGTGTAATTATAACTAGACCAAGGCTAGTATAATGCAGTATCACATGGTAAAGTGTTTTGGGTTCAACCTCCTACTCTCTCGCAGAGTTTACCACTGTGAGAAGGAACAGAGGGAAGCAGCACCTTCCAAGTAATGCTCGTACTTGGCTTCAAGGGGAAGTTCTGTCATGGCTTATAAAATTAACAGCACAGATGTCTGAATGGTGGTATTTAACTTATTAGTTATTCTGGTGTGGCACGTAAGTGGTGCTGACTCTGATCGCCTTTTGCGTTACTTTTCATATCATTTTTATCTTGGCATTTTATTTTAGGTACTAAGGAACAAGTAGATAGCACTGAGAAATATGCAGCTATTTGTGATTTAATGACATCATCTAAATAAATATTTCCACTGTTCCGAAATCAGCTTTGAAACCTTACAGGAAGAGGATTGCGGGTCTTGACTACCGGTTTAGTAGGGGCGTGTATTTGTCGGGAAGATTTAGGATACAGATAGACAGAGAGGTCATACTGGGCTATCTGCTCGTTTATCAGCTTATAGAAAAGAGTAACTTCAGAGTGCTTGCTAATCAAGTCTGCATTTGTGGTGCTTGGTCTGCTTTTCAGCATACAACAGTGTGATGGATACCCAAGCTGCATTGGTTGAATTTTGAGTACAAAATGGCAACAATTTCTACAGAAGTGTTGCATTACTAGTATCAGATACTTAAAATGAAGAGTGGTGGTCTTCACGGTAAAGAGCTGTATACAAACCTCAGTTATACAGGAATGGAGAAACTTCAGGATGATAATTTCATTGCTTAATAATAAGAAAGAATAAGAATGTTTTCAGGTTATAAAAGATCAGAGAACCAGTAGATGTGAAATTTCCAAAACCAGTTTCTGGTCTTACAAAAAAAAAAAAAAAATTCTCAGACATTCTTAAAACTGACTTTGCCCTTTTGACTGAAGTTTAGAAATGTGCTTAGTAGAGTCTCCAAAAGCACTTAGGAGCTGCCTCCCATTTAAATCAATATCTGCCTGCGTCCGTAGTTCAACAGACACCTATAAGGTTTGGCCTCAAGCTCTCATTGATTTCAAACTGTTTACACAATCCTATCACATCCTTCTAGTTCCACTTTACAAACGGAGACTACTTATTTAAATGGGATTTAGCCACACAAATCTCATTGGTATGCTGCTTTCCTTGCTCTACCTTCTGGCAGAGATTCTTTACGTCATTTATTCAATGTAAATCTACCATAAAATACCTATAGAGGATTATAAATAAGTAAATAAATACTTTATTCAAACATTCTCTTCACTTAAATTGGTAATTGAACAGTAAAAACTATTTGCCACAAGAAAAAGTCTTGTTGAGGCCCATTCTGCCAGGTCTAAACCAGTTGAAAAATTGACACCTGACTTGTGCCCAGTAGTTTTCGATCCTACCCAACAACTGGGACCACATTTGGAAAGAAAGAGTTGAGGAGTCTGATGGTTTCATTAATGAAATCACAGAGTGAGCTCGCAAAGTATTTTTAGATTTTATGGCAAGTTTTCTTTTGATGTGCTGTCTTTGTCTTATCGCCATGAAGTTGTCCCGTATCTAGCAGTTAAGCTATGGCATGCATAGATGCAGTGCAGTGTTCTTCATGCAACAAATTTGAATCAATCTACATATTTTTTTCTGGATCTCACCTATAACTAAACTTACAAACCAATTATCTGCTCATTTAGCAGTGTGATCAAATCTGTCTTCAGTGATTTACAGATGATGCATCATTATTAATACTTAGAGATAAAAATATCCTCCTGGAGGAAGTGGAGGCAGGGTAAAATCTGTCACTGTTTTTCATTTGGTTCTAACCTTTGGTTGTAAATTTTCTCTCCGGAATGGCAGTATCTGTGGCCATCTCAAAACGAAACTCCATTCTCAACAGGCATATTCAGAATAATTGTAGCTGCTCCATAATTGTCCGTGCTGAGGTTGCCATGGGAACTCCCAACAGTCCCAGGTGGCTACATGGACCCAAACCAGCAAGTCTTTTAACTGCAGTGTCTACTATTTGTTATATACTTATCTTCCTGTTACAGTATTTTGCTAGTCAAAGAAAAAATGCAGAATATTGAAATAATGAAACCTTACTGTGTTTTCCATACCTGGTTGTGATTTGAGCAGTAATACGTTTTTGTCACTTAGGGCATTGTTCTGGGGTTTTATGTGAGGAAATGAAATGAGCAAATTCTAAAACTTCTGTTGTAGGAAGTTATTTCGGTTTTGTAAAGCCCGGTTTCCTGTAATTTGCTGCTTAATAAAGCACTTCTTGATACTTAAATATCACCTTAGGATAATAATAGAATAATACTGGTTTAAAAGTAGGCTGGTTAAATATTCTGTCTGTCCCCTTCCTTCCACATCACCATCACAGAAAATGTTACTAGAAATAAAGCAGCTCTTATGGTCCATATCAATGATTTTTTTAATTAAAAATAGGGCAGAGTGGCAATAAGCCTTACACATGGATACATTTAGCAAGTGCAAGGTCTAGTAAGTGATGGGAGCAGTCGGAATCACTACAGTCAGCTTTGGTAATTGAGGTGACCCGAGCAAGCTGTTATGAGGGAATAGGTTACTGCTCATACAATCTTCATTTTAAGGGAAGACAGGTAACGGTCCTCCCGGTCCATACGCTTAAGATGTCAGACATCGCCTTTGGTTCTAATTACCTCCTTCAGTGTAGCACTCTCTGTGGGTTTCACAGAGCAAAATCTCTCCCTTAGTTTCTGAGAGAGCACTCAGACTGCTGTCCCCACTGTGGGGATCCACGAAGGAGTTCTGCCAGACCTTTGGAGGTGCTTCCCTGGGGACAGACATCCCCCCTGCCGCTGTGCCCGCTGGCGTCGCACGTTCACATCAGAGATGCAGCTGAGACATCAGGTGCCAGTGGCTTCTCATGGCTTCCTGTTTTGTACCAGTCCACTTAATTAAGTGAAAAACAGTAAAATCACTCCACAATAAAATGACGTTACTCTGGTAAGTGCTTTTTCTGCATAACAGTTTCCAGTCAGCGATAGGAACAGCAGGTTCCATTTTCATCTGCTCATCGACACTGATGGCCCGAGCCATCGAACCAGCTGCAGTCAGAAGGCCAGGCACTGCACCCGGGGCAGGTGGCCGTACTGGTTGTATGCTGTATTTCCTGTCTCCCCTTTCTGGGATTGATCCTGGTACTAGGTAAACCATCCAGGAGCACCTCTTATTTATTATTATCCCCAAGCCTGATGGACCTTTTTTGGTGCTCAGAAGTGACGTGACCCAGCTTTGCAGTGTTTCCCAAGGGCTGTAGCTGGTGGGGCTGGGCACCCTGTGCTGTTGCTTTGCTGTGCTCAGGTTTTCATTCCACAAGGCACTTTTTCAGCTGCTTTGTTCCAGCAGAAGCCAGACCCCTAGTTTGCTTTAGCAGACTATGCAGATCGAAACATAAGGAGAGAGGAAACAGAGCTCAGAACAGGGTAAACATTGCATCTGGAAATTGGAAGTGTACAGTCAGTGGTGACATTTTGGTGACATCTCAGTGCTTCTAAACATAACTATTATTATGATACTAAAGAAAAAAAAAAAAAATCCCTTACCATTTTAAATACAAGAACAGGCCGATGTGGTTCTTGGCCATCAGGCTTGGTTATACATACCTAGGACCTCCTCAGTGATGCAGGAGCTGTAGACATTTCTGCTTCTCACGTGCTACTGAACTCCTCCAGCACACAGGACAGCACATAGATTGACCAAACTTGCGTGTTAATCCTTGTGGAGACGTGAATTGATGAACAAGGGCCCTGTCTCAGTCTGCACCTACACGTGCTGCCTGCAGAGCTGCCGTTCGTTCCCACCGTCGGGCCGCTCTCTGTGGCTGCAGGTGTTCAAGGGTATTTGAGCGTGTCCACAGATTTCAAGGCACAATTAAAGGTTTCTGATGAGTTTCAATGTTGTCATTGTCTGACACGAAAGAAACCTCTTTCATTTATTTATTGTTCCCTTTCTGATCATCAGTACATCCGTTTGTTTCACCGCAGGTACTGCATTGCTTAGATCTTTAACACTCCCTTTAGTCTTGTTTTTTAAAGCAGTTTCTGGCTGCTTTACTAGGAAGGAGGAGGACAGTACTTTCTGCATTAATCTGGCATTTTTCTGATAGTCACAACAGTTTTAGGTTCAAAGGTCATTTTCTTTCTTTAATCAATGGCCAGGACATCCTGGAGCAGTTTTAATTCTGAGCTGGAGGCTGGGGAAATATGCTGTAGTTGCATAGCCAGGGCATTAGCAGAAGACTCCAGGGACTGTTTCAGTAGCTTCTTAACAACCCAACAAGTTTTCTAATTAAATATGGTATTTTCATTCAAAAAAAAGTCTGTAGAGGAGCTTGTGATTTTGTTAATTTGTGAGTTAAGTTCTTCTGGTCTCTGTGTAAAGCCCTGTAAGGGTTGGGAAGGAGACATTCCTTTTAAGTCTTTGAAGGATGGCCATGGTTTTGCCCCGGAGCTGTTACGCTGCAGTTACTTTACTTTTTTTTTTTTAATAAATAAAATACACCATCTCTGCTGTACCTGTATCTACCCAGTATGTGTTCCCATTTTTGAGCAGTAACTGTAACTTCAGGCAGTTCAGCAAAGGTGACATGGAAAAGAGAAATAACATAGCTGACACTTCAAATTGTAAACGAAAAGATTAAATTTACTTTTCAGGAAACAGACACTAAGCTGCACTGAAATCATGACCAGCCAAAATATCACTGGCACATCAATCCACACTCGTTATGTATATAGAGATATAAAAAGAAGAGCTGCTTTTTTTGGCTGTGGCACTCATTCCTATTTTTAAATTGTGCATATTTAATCATTAGAGAGTAGTTTGCAGCATTATAGAGATGCTGTTAGATGTCTCCATCTGTTCTATACGATAGTTTGGCGTGGGGAATTCCCTTATGCAGTTGTCTGGAGGCTTCCCATCCACTCACCATATCTGAAACTGGAGACCTTGACAGTGCTTAACCAGATGACACACATCTCTGTTCTCCGTTCGTATCAGCTTGTGATTTTTTGAGGCTTTTCTCAGTCAGTGTGTTGTGATTTGAGCTGAAGAATGTGTGTAGAAATTCATACTGATAACAGGGATTTCTTTATCCCTTATATAAAGTTTAAAAGCTTGTGTCAAAAGAGGGCAAAGAAGAATCCCCTTTGTGTGCTGTCGCCCCTCTGCAGTGCTCGTTAGTGGCTAAGAGCCCAGACCACACACACCTAGACTTAGGTTCAGCTTCATGCGTCGCAGTGGTTTAATGCCCTTAGGAATGGCTCGTGCATGAAGCGTCTGTGTGTGCAAGGCCGAGGTTCACACTGAAGGGCAGTTGTGCGAGACCTGTACTTCGCTGTGCTGTGCTGGACTCTGCTCCGTACTGTTCGGGGGATTAACTCTGTGGTTGCTTTTTCTTGATCTCTGTGCTTAACAGGCGTGTCCATTTCTGTATTCTTGCTGCTGTGTCTTTGTTTACTTCTGCTACTACTTGTTGTTGCTTTGCTTTGCCAGCCCTTTACTAACCAAGCAGTGTTTCTCCCTTTCCTGTCTCTTCCAGGACTGTCATGTAAATATCCACTTCTTCAAGGTAGTTTTCTCCTTGGTGTTCTCCTACACCTTTCTCTTCACAAATCCCGCGCTACCAATGTTTGAAGTTTATTAAATTCAATTTCATTCTCACCATGTTTTAAGGATGCACTTCTTTTTTCCCCAGTTCAAGCTTTTCTAGTGGATTTAAAAAAAAAAAACAAAACAAAACACCAAAATGGAGTGTGAATCTTCCAGAATTTGTCACAAAGTACTCGCCAGATTAGAAGCTGACTTACAAAAAAGGGGTCATCAAACCTCAGCAGATGCAGCGTGCCTTTCCTTTTGAAGGAATTCGTTAAATGAATGTCACCTTTCCATGGAAAATGGTGCATCTTTAATTTGAAAGACGCTCATGGAACTTGAAATAACTTCCACAGGTCAAATGATGCTCATGTTCACCATGAATTGAAATAGATACATTTACATAATACAGCATGCATGTTTTATGATATAACATACTCCATACATTTCTGTATGTTTGTTGGAGTGTGCTGTATCGTAAGAGATACTACCCGTGTGCACAGATGCGCTGATACCTGAAAGACCGATTCACCTGCCGACTTCCCATTGTACTTCATGCCCCAGTCACCATCTCACCCAAGTATTGCCATGAACGATACACATCAGCATTGAGAACATACATGTGTGGACTTTCTATTTGCATGTATCTCCGACAAATTACCTTGCTTTGTCAGGGCAAAGGTTGCTGACACAAATCACACCTTCCGTTTCATACACTGGTTAAGTTACAGTTTAAATTGAAATTTGAAAGTGAAGTGGTGTAAACTGTTTTGAGAGTCTGTCTAAGGCTGCTGAAGCCATTACCATCTTCCAATAGTATTTTTACAATTTAAGTTAACCTAGAGTAGTTTACATGTTATAGCTCAAAGCTTAAAATAATTTAAATATCTATTTTAGAGTTGTTTATATTATTAATGCATGATTTTACCAGATGTTTTAACACTGAACCAGAAAAAAACAAAGAATAAGACCATGTGTCATTGCCTAATATTTCCTAATGCAGTAGTCATTTTCGTGCTATCAGGAACTTATTTTTCTTAACCTTGATTCTTTATCTGGTATCTTTATCTCAGAAAAGCCTGTACAGAAGAGAACTATCCTTCCTCAAATCCCTTACACCTTATTTTAAAAGAAAGTCATATGTTGGTTTCACTGATGAAATTTGTTTAATGCCGGAAGTTGCAAGTTTCTCTGTTTAAATTATTTTAAACCAGAGCAAAAGCTTCCCTGAAAAAATGCATCTGGGATAAATATAAAGTTATGTCTAACATAGTGTTGTCACGTTATTGTAAAATCCAGACCTTGAAGTGCACTGATACGGACTGACACCAGTCCTTGGTCAGTTTGTGTTTTCATGGTAGGCGAGCACCTAAAAAAAGACCTGAACGATTTCCTACAGCTGCTGCTTCCTAGGCACAATTCATGCTGAGTCCTTGTGAATTATAAACATGAATTCCAGCATAGACAGTTGGCACTCTGATGTGAAGAGGAGACTCAGGAATTCCATTTTTTCGCGGAAAAAAATGCTTCCTTGTTTGTTGTCTGTCATTTCTAAATTACTACAAATGTCCATTCTGCTTGCTGCTGGCAGTGACTTAGCATCACTGACCTAGGCTCAGGAGCATCACTGCACGCTGCATTCTGCCAGCTGATCACCACTGACGTTGGCATGTCTTTGGAAATGATTTGGAAAGTAATCAGTTTATGTGGGGCTGACGGGGAGGTTGTGTTCCCAAGTTTACAAGATTGGCATTGAAAGGAAACAGCAGGAGCAGATGAAGAAGGAAGGCTGTGTTCTGGGGATAAACCAACACTGCTGAGCTAGGAACCAGTGAATGTACAAAGAGGGTTTGATGCTATCACAGCAAATGTGAGAGTGCTGTGAGCAAGGTCAAACAGCGCAAATACTTGTTTATGAAATGCTCAGCTACTGGGAAGGATCACGCATTTATGCTGCCTTTGTTCCCCCAGCAAAGTGTATGTGTAGTAGATTATTTTCACGTCACGCAGGAAACACCTTCATCTTTCTGTGTGCATGTCTGTCCGTGTGCGTTAAATAATTATGTAGCATGTTACAACCTGGATAGAGAACCCCAAGGTTTTGAAATCACTCCTAGTCTGCAGCTTTTCATGGCTGTCGTGTTTGATTGCAGGGATTTGCACTAAGATGAGGTAAAAATGAAGTCCTTGAAGGTTATTTTAGAACAGAATTTTATTTTTTGTCCATATTGAAATGAGTTTTATGCTTAAAAGCAAACTACTCTCTGGCTTTTTTTATTATTGAAAATCAGCAGTACGTTGCATAATTAAAAAATGAAGGAGCATGTACAAAAGCAATTCTTTCTTTGACGCTTAGGGATTTGCTGTTCTAGCATGGTATTTGTTGTATGGGGTTTTTTATTACCTCTACACAGGATATTTCTGCAAGAATTCTTGAATATTATTCCTAGGCAGCCTCTTTAATTACATTTCATCTAGTTAGACACTGCTCTGTTGCAGGGGATAGCGTGTTTGGCAATAAAGGAAGAAAACAAAGTAGACTCAGGTGGCCACAGGATTATTAAAGAGATTAAACATGTTGACAGTGCCGAATGGGTAACTGGGAACTCTTCCCTCTCTAGATTGCACTGCTCACAGCCAGACATCCGTTGTCCAGAGTGATATCCCCTGAAACTCCTATTCTTGGGATAAATACATCCCTTTTCACATAAGAATCCTTTATAGTCACTTGACTTTGTTGCTGTATTTTCTAAGGGATATGATTACCTTAAGCTTGTGCCTGGAAAATTTGGCCACTTTTTAGAAATCATGTATTCAGGTACTTCATATGATTTTAACTTCTCTACAGCAACACAAAACAGTAAAGAAATATATATATGTATTTTTTGATTTGGGAGTGTGATTATAACCCCCCCAAAGAAGCAGCTCTGTTGAGATGCTGTATGGGGCCCTTGAAGTTCTCTTATTGCCCTTACCCTAAGTAAACATCTGTGTAACGCTGAGCTTGAGAAAATAGCTTCTCCCCGGAGTCAGAAGCCACAAGGGGTCAGCAGAGAACGGAGCATCAGTCCCGGGCTGGCACCTGGGAACGTCCGGGAAGACAAGAAATAAGGCAAATTGTTTGTATGTGTCTATTCAGGAAAATACAGACCTGCTGAATCAAACTGCTGTTTGATAAACGTCAGTATATCGGTTTTCATACAGCCCCTTAGTCAAGATTTTTAACTGCCACTGATGGTAATTTCTCCTCTAATCACAATATTTAATAATTTGTAGCTGCCTCAGCTCACCTTTATATTGCTCGGGTAATCTCTGCCTTCGGGTCCCTCATGGCTGCTGTAACGATCTCCCTTTCTGCCCCCGTCCTGCTCGGCTCTATGTGCTGGGTGCAAGAAACGGACCTCGGTGGAAATCTGAGTCACTCGGCAAAATTAACTCGTGAATGTTGTGAACCTGCAAGGCGTTAGAAGAGGCATGGGTACCAAAGGCACGGCTCCTGCTCGAATTGGGCAGAACAGCTCCGTTTTAGTAATCATCCAGAATTCTTTGTGGGACATGCTGCTGTCTCTTCTGTTATTTGTAACCCAAATGAATTCATGGACACCCTAATATCATCGTTCCTCTGTGATGAGCAAAGCAGCACAGCATGTGGGTGGGCTTCAGGAGTGGGTTTCCTGTGTTCTTGCTGCAAAAAGGCATTTTTAAACCTTTTCACATATGGCACAAATTTTTTCAGGCAAATCCTTTAAATAAATTTACTATTACTAGGCAAAAGGGTGAATATGACACAAGTTTAGGGGGAGGAGGTGAGGAAATGAGCGGAAAAGTAAACTAAAAATGTCAAATAGTCCATATTTAACTCCCAGGTAATGTTTCATCACACTTCCCATTTATATGTTTATGAAACATCCTGTTTGCCTTTACTAGCAATAGGAATTATAATTTTTCCCTAGCTTTTTTTTCCAATACCTCTTTTAGCTGTTAAAATGCCTTTTTATTTTTATATCTTGCATTTTTAACTATGTTATAGTTCACCATAGTGACGGTGCTATCAGGAAAAAAACTTATTTGTGTATTTTCAGTGTTCTCCGTATCCCAAAGGTGTTTGCTAGAATGCGGTTTCAGCAAGGAGTGTGTTGGCTGAGAAATGATCCGTGTAAACCTCGTCAACCCTTGACAACGTCCGTGGTGGAGTGCATCGCCCTGCTTTGGGTGGATCTTGCTGTATTGCAGCGTCTCCTGTAGGCATCTTCGGCGGGCTGCAGGCTAAACCAGGCGCGCTCCCTTCTGTATGCACAAATATGCGCGTATACATTCATTAGTGCAGTGAATTTCTGTTACTTGGTCTGTTAGTTATTAGATCTGGAAAGGGACAAGATTTGGTGAGAGTGCACAGTAAGGTGGGGAAAAGCCGTGTCTTGCCACCTTCTTCATAGGCATTTGTTAAGCCAAGGAAAGAAGCACAAGAGCCAGAGACTGTCTTTCGTTCCGTTTCATCGGAGATTTAATGCAAAAGCATCTCTGCAGATTGCTCAGCACATTTTGTAGAGAAACAGGTAAAATGGCTGAGGAAGTTCCGGCAAGAACATGAGCTCGGGCTGCACGAAGATAGAGTGTTCATGCCGTCCCCTCGCCAGTTAGAGCTGCCGGTCTGCTCCATCATCCGGGCCTCAGGCTCTAACTTTTTCTTTTCTGTGTTGTTTCCATGACTACAAAACTCTCCCCTAATGAATTATAAGCTTACATTAGGTTATGGTATTAAGCTTAAAACTCAGTCTGGTGATGTATTAGGTCTTGCTGAGGCTTAGAAATGGGCTCTTCTCGTTTGAAATTGTCAGCGTCCTGATAATTAAGTTGTATAAACTAGGAAATTGATAGTCGTTCACAGCATCTATAATGACATGGAATTGGAAATGCAATAATATAAGAAACAAGCTGCCACAGTGATGGAGAACATTTCAGTGAATAGGAGGTTTTTTCCTCCAGATTTTGACTTGAAATTTATTGGATTTATTTACTTTATTAAAGGCTTGCTAATGGCTCGACCTGTTGATAGAATCCTCACTGAGCTTTCATGACTGGAAACCTGAGTAGGGCTTTCTTTCTTTCCTTGAGACTCAGGTGAATTACTTCAGTTTCTCCTTTGTACGTCTTTACTATGAGTTTTGCCAGCTCTGTCAGTGACATCTTCCACGCTTTGAGATCTGAGCTGCTCTGATGCTTCGTGTGTGGAGTCCAGGCAGTGACAGTCGTAACTGCACACTGATTTCACACGTGCAGCCGAAGCCCGCTGGGCTGTGATGGTGAAATCGGAATGTTATTACTGAGACTGTTCCTTTCCTTGCCTCTCACCACCTATTTTGACATTTCTTTCAGTGATGCAGAGTGTTACCTGCCACTTCTGCTATGGCTTTGGGTTACTTTAAGCGTTAGGAACAGAAACATGGAGAGCAAGGCAGACTAGCGTGAGGTGGCTTGTTCCATCACCCGGTGACGTTTGCAGAACGGGCTGGGGTCTCGCAAGGAGCTGGTGAAAACTTGTGGCAGTGTGAGAAGCAGAGATTGTGTTAGAGTGTTGCAGGGGGATTGAATCCTGGCAAGAGGACATTCCTGCTGAGATAAAGCCTGCAGCAAGCCTGCTCTGTCAGTCCTTAGGCTGCTGACTCTCACACTATCAAAATTGTGATTTTTTGCAGTGGAAACTGAAGCCAGTGCTGCTCGCTGTTCTCACATCTTCATTTGCTATTTCCGGCTGAGTATGACGGCACAGGCAAAGCAGTGGGGGCTAGGTGGAGTCTGCTCTAGAGGAGGGAGGGGATGCTGGTGTGCGATGGGAAGCAGAACTGAGAGTCTCCAGGAGGCTCCACTGCAGGGAACAAAGCTCTGGATTTCTTTTCCCAGTAGGTGTCCGTGGAGTCAATAAATAACAGATGAAATGTGGGGATACGCGTGCCGTTCCCAAGCACGCGTTGCGTGTGCTGTACGTGTATATCCCTCCCCACGCGTGATGGGAATGCAGCGCCGTTAAATACATTTTCATTTATCACTTTCTCCTCTGGACGATTTGTTACCCATAGATCTCCCCGCTTGGGCATCTGTGAACTTGCTAAGAGCGAGTTGCCTTGACAACCGAGAAATACATCCTCTGTAGTCAACTGCCTGTCGCAGGGCCTTTTGTTGGCTTGGATATTTTTTCACAGGGAAGGATGTGGGTTTCCACCTTCTGAGGCTGCGCTTGGAGGGTGGGGGGGTGTGGCAGCAAGTTTGGGCAGTTTTGGAACCCAATGTTCGTTTTCCGTATGGGAACAAAGCCAGTCTTACGGAGCTGCATGTTGCAAACAGCAGCAGAGAGGGTTAGTGAAGGTGAGCGTTGCAGGCTGTTAAAGCACTAACGTGATGATACGTAGCTCGCTCCCCTAAGGAGACTGAGGGTGGGAAGGGGAATTGTGCAGGGGTTTTTTTACTTCTTCACAAATTCCGTTTATTTATTGGCTAATGGGAAAAATGACTGATTCAGTCTTTTTGCTCTAATTCTTGTTTCTGAACTCTAGATAATAAGCAGAGGGCAGAAGAGCCAATATTCAGGTTTATTGTTTCGTCCTACTAGGTTGCCTTCACAGTAAAAAAAATCAGAAAGGAAGTTTTGAAAAGACTCAACAAGAACATTTACTGCAATTGAAAATTCAGTGCAATAATGTATTACTATTCCCTAAATCACTTATTTCCTTCTTTGCTTCATACTCCATATTAGGGTTTGGGAAAGACTGGGGCTTTTTTCATACCTAATTAGAAGACCAATTGTTACACCTAGATGAAAAATAAATTGAATACCCTTTTACTGCAAAACCTGACATATCTGTTCTGAAAAGCACATGCCTAATTCCAAGAGACTCACCAGTGTAACACCACGAAGAAATGCATTTGGGCTGAGTGTATAAAGTATGTCTCACCTGTGGTTTCAGGGTAAAAGAACTGGCCGAGATAAGGTGCGTCCAAAGCAGAGGAAGTAAGATGATGTGCATGTCTTGTTTTCTTTTAAGATTGACTCTTCTGCTACCAGTGCAGACTAATGTATCTTTAACATACTGTTTTCCTGGTTTGTTTGCTGCAAGCTGGCTTCGTTGTAACAATATTGGGATTTTATCACAAATACTAAGCCAAGCAGTCTGAATGTAAACTGTAACTGAATGCAGTGCCTGGAATGCCATCTTCAACTTCAGCAAGTCTGCTATTTTCAACTTTAGCCGAGGTAGGAAGAGGCAAAATATCATTGCTGTTTTTCAGTAAACTTTTACAAATCATTTGTATTTATGTTCCTTCTGTAGTTGCAGAGCTGGTTTTGCTCCGGGAATCTGGATGAGTGTGCGGGTTGCATGACGTTTTCCCTCTGCAGCATTCAAGGCGTAGCAGATACGAAGTGTGCGGTAGAGCTCAATGAGAGCGTGGTAAAACGTTTCCTGTTCTTGACCTTATGAGGATACGTGAACATATGCTGTAGCTGGCTGGGGCTGCACAGAAATTGGAACACCCATTTTTGTGCTCTGCCTCTACAACTGGTAAAAGATGATTTATAAGTATTACCAGTCATTGGACCCTACATGACACTAATTTGAATAAAATTAGTTCTTAATTGTAAAAGAGTTTGTGGACAGTTTTAAGCAAGTTAAGGCTTTCCTGCTATTTTTACTAAAAACAAAAAAAAAAGCCCACACCCGATATAAAATCAGTAAAATTATTTAAACTGTGATATTCATAATGCCATTAGAATCAGTGCATCCCAAAATAATACGGGACATTTTAAATAAATGTGTTAGAACTGCTTTTTATGAAATAGCCTTTCCTCTAAGACAGCAACCATTAGTCTGTGATTCTGGTCAGCTCTTCCTCCTCTTAGATCTCCCTAGTCCAGGTGTTTTCCACATTGTTCCTTTTTCTAGCCATATCCGTAAGAAATAACCATAAGAAAACCTGTTCCTCTTCAACAGGTTTTTTTTGGATGAACACCTGAGAAAAGACAGTTCTTGGACTATTTATAAGGCCAGAGCTTGGAGAGAAAAATGATGGGTCTGTGCAAGATCCAGGAAGATCTGAACACCATTTAGCAGTGTCAGCTTTAGGGAACGAAACATCCGTCTGTGGTATCACACCAGGGTGCCTTGAGCTGTGTGTGTGTCGCAGGTCCAGTGCCCTGCTCTTGAGCTTTGTGTGTATGAAGCGCCACATCGCAAATTGCTCTCCTCGCACACAGTTCATGGAAGGCGTCCCTGCCCATGGCAGGGGGGTTGGAACTAGATGATCTTTAAGGTCCCTTCCAACCCAAACCATTCTATGATTCTATGATTCATCTGGGTCTCTTTATTCCTCTGTGGTTAGTCATGTTGTTGAAACAGCATTCCCAGGAGCTCTGGAAATTGCTTCCATCCAATCTCTGTCCTATTTTTAGTGCTGAACTTGGCCTTAAGAGAGCATAAGACTCAAAAGGATTTTCTTCCCTTCTAATAAACAGTAAAAAAAATTCATCATGGGCAATGCATCAGTAACGTAACGTTCTAGTATTCTGGGTCAAGTTGAGGCAAGGTTAAAGGCTTTCCTTAAATTGGTCAACATCAATTATTAATGATGAACTGTGACATTTCTCTTGAGTGTAAAAACTTCTGTGAAGTTTGTAAGATTTAGGTTTGTACTTCAGGATGAAGTGAGTATAACATGAAATATGCACAGAACCTAATTCTCAAGGACAGGTAATAAGTACTAGATCTTTCAGGGTTTAGTTCCTAAAGAGGTCTTAGTCCATCAAAAACTTGGTGGCACAAGTAGAGTCTGTAATGGCTTGACCATGTTTATCTGCTTTTATTTCCATGGCTGTAGCCTAATTTTGTTCCCATAGCTCTGGAAGTGTTTTGAAATAGTACTAAGAAGATGACAAAGTAATACACCTGAGACTAAGTCATAATTGAAACATGTTGCAGTAGTATTTTGGGAAGCTCTTAATGGATCATCTGTGAAATGCTTTGTTTTAGATAATTACTGTTTCCTTTTTCTTTTTTTCCTCCCGGTACATGTTCATCAGCTTTAAAATCCCCACTGTATTTTCACTACAACCTTAAGCCAAAAAGCAGTAAAAGGAATTTGCATGCTAAATGTTAAAAGCATCATTCTCCTGAACAAATGGTCAGTGGCCTAGCTGAAGGGAAATATAGACCTTTGATGAGGTTATGATAATTGAATAAGGTCATTAGGCCATTCCACTTGGGTCTGTGTGCTTCCATTGAACCAGCCTGGTCCTTGTCCAGCGTTTCAAGGATGCCATGTTCCTGCGTTTCCTTACGCACGGTTTGCAGCAGGGTTCTCTGTTCACACGTACCCGTGTAGGGGCTAACGTGCGGAGATGGCTCAGCACCAGCCAGGTTGTAACCGGGAGTGTCGGCGTCCGTCGGCACGGGTCAGTCACAGCAGACGTATGGTCTGCGGGCGCCATCGACCTGGAGCAGAGCAGGAGGCGCCTGGTGTTGTCCTTAAACATCTGCCGCAGGGAGAAAGAAATTATCAAATTGAGAGAGACATCTGATTAAAAAAAGGTTAAAAATGGAAGTAGAGCAGGTCTGTTGCCCCTGGAACCTAAGCATTTTCTTACAAGGGGGCAGTGAGGCCTTGGCTTGGTTCCCTAATACGATTTTAAGATGCGGCCTTCGGATCCTGACAGTTCCACCTCGCCTGTGTTTGATCCGAGCGAGTGCAGTGCTTTCGGCCCTGGAACTGGCAGAGGGCACAGGAGCCTGCTGATGACTCTGACGCTTGTTTTGGGGGGGAAAAAGTACTGTTCCCCTGCCCCGAAACCTGGGATTGCAGCGCTGCAGAAAGCCCTCGCTGCCTCAACGGCAGGGTTGTACCCCAAGAAACAAACGGCCTTGGAACAGCATTTGATTTGGTGTTTCGAATGATACATTTTTCAGTCAGGCTGCCAACAGCCTACTCAGTGGCTTTAAAATATAAGAAATCAAGCTTGGGTTTTACATTTGGTACCTGATTTAGATCTCCCAGTGGTGAAATTGCTGCTTGTGTCACCAGAGATCTGTTGTCTAAGATCCCATGTGCAAAAGCATCGCAAAGACATGGCCAGCAAAGCTGCTCCTTTAAACCGTTTCTTCATCCTGCACGGATGAAGGATATTAGGATTTTTCTTTTTTCACTTGTTTTGCTTATGTCTCAGTCTTGTATTGTGGCCTTGAAAGGAGCTTTCTCCTAACAAAGAGCTCCGTTACAGACGCTGGATTTATCCAAGCAGCTGGATCTGCTGCGGGCCATCCCTTGCAGGCTGAGGCTGAGGCCTGGGCCTGGCTCTTCCTGAATGTTTGCACAGCACACGATCCTGATCAGTGTCTCCAAGGGCTGCTTTCATGCAAGCAAATAATAATAGTGGTGGAAGAGTTTCCACATTTTAAGCTGTATTACAATTAAAAGAGCAAAACTGCCAAAATCCATATCCCTGTGGCAGAGTATAAGACTTTCTGCTTTTTTATAAAGCTGCAGGAGGTCATCCAGTCTGAATATGCTTTTCAAGTGACGTCGTTATTTTATCTGAGGTTTACTTGACATCACTGTGTGCAACAGTCGAGGGCTGGACTCTATGGATCGAGTTGTCCCTTTCAATCTTACCGTTTTAAACTTCTCTGGGGAGGGAAAACCTTATGTCTTCCAGTTTCCAGTGACACTGCCAAAGGTGTATGCCAGGCCAGACTTTTAAGGTGATTTATTTTGTGACTTTGAATAAACTTTAATTTCTCTAATTTTCTTTATCTGTAAAACAGTGATAATACGCAAATACTGTCTTTTTGCGGTCAGTGATAAAAGTAGTTAAATGTCAAGCATATGTCAATGGCACAAAGTAAATTATCCATATTAGGTTATTTACCAGACCAACGCACTAGATCGATGGGGGGAAAGTACTTACATCCTAACGTATTATTAAACCTTCTTGGCTTTGCTTCTGCTGGTATATGGGATTATTTTGAGAAAAAGAGGGGTATTATGTTGTAGCCTGCATTATCTTTTGGTGAGTCTTACTTTTTTCTCTTCTATTAACTTTGAGATTTGAAATGCAACTTACTTGAGCAATTACATGGTGTCTCATATGAAACACTGAGACTGTTGCAACCTTCGGCAAACCAGACTGTCTTGCCAAGGCAGAGCCTTTGTATGTAATATTTCCCTTCCTCCCTTTTCCAGATCAACACTTGATTGAAAATCAAAGTTGATTGTATTGCTAGTTTGAAAGTGGCCATGTTCATCTGCATTAATTCTCATGTGTTGTGGGTTTTTAGTTAATGTAGGTTATTTTTCTTAATGCATGTCAAAGATTTCCTAACTCTTGCTATGGAGTGACTTTAAGAATTACATTTTAAAAGAGAATGTGTTGAAGAGACTGTTTATATCCTAATATACTTTGTGTAGATTATAGCATGATACTTTTGAAAAGCATTTTTTGTATTTCAAAACAAAAACACCAGATAAGCCTGCTTTTGGCATGAAAATAAGTGATTTTTTTTTTCCTTTGGCTTTGGTTTTTGCTTTGATTTTGCTCCTCTAACCAGATAAGTCTATGCTTTTATCTGGTTATACATGAACACAGTTTTCCACTTTAATTCACTCAAGAACGTCAAAAGTATTGTTGGAATGAGTCTTTGAAGTTGTGTCTGCAAATTCTGTTATGCAGCCTTACTCCTGGGAATGCTGCCTCAAATGTGGTCATCTCCAGCTCTAACCTCCCGCTAGTGTTCCATTCTGCCAAGAAAACAGGCGACTCTTCTTACTTTCCTGTTTTTGTGTGTGTGTGTGTGTGTATGTTCTTCAGAAAGCCAAACTTGGGCCAGCTGGTAACAAAGTCATTACTCCAACAGAAGACAAGAACTCAAGTGTGCCATCCAACAATCTGGACAGGGTGAAGCTGACAGATTTCAACTTTCTCATGGTTCTCGGAAAGGGGAGCTTCGGGAAGGTAGGAACTCTTGATAACGATTCCACTCACGTTCTCTTTTTTTTTTTTCTTCTTGAGGAAGAATGAATGAATAATTCTTTAAGAAGCAAAATTCAGAGTCAAAAGATGTGCATTTTTGAGGGAGGATATCTTAACATGGAGTAAGGTGATTCCCTAAGGACTAACAGGCTTCAGTCATGATTGGGCAATTTTCTTGCAAAAATGAAAATTAAAAAAAGCCCTCAGACTGTTGGGCAGGATGTAAGAAACAGTTGCTGACTTTTAGATCATCACTTCTTGGCAGTTTCAAGGAAATTAAGTCTACTTTTCTGGCTTTGCTACCTAGGTCACTCTGCCAGTTCTGGAAGTCACCAACATTGGTAAGGCTGAATATTGGGGAAAAAAATCAGGAATAGTGTATATGTATTTGAAATCTGTTAGTTGAAAGAAAGGACTGCTGTGTTTCTGTCTGTTTGGACAACCACTTACATGATAAAGTGCCCTTTACTGAAAAAGTCCCCTGGGACTTAACATTTTATCAGCCCCTTGGCAATGTGCCTGCGATTAACCAGAGGGTTTTGGCACAGGCTTTGTCTGAAATGAGTGGTACAGCTCACTGCGGGTGAGTAATGATGATATTTTTGGAGTTTTGATCCAGTTAGTCTATACCAATAAAAGGAAAAGCTGGATTGCCATCTATACAAATCTTCGTGTGTGAGTCACCTTCCCTCCTTGGCAGGTGGGAAGATTTTCACCCTGTTGTTTCTCACTGTGCAGGTGATGCTGGCAGACAGGAAGGGGACAGAGGAGCTCTATGCAATCAAAATACTGAAAAAAGATGTGGTGATTCAGGACGATGATGTTGAATGTACAATGGTTGAAAAAAGAGTCCTGGCACTGCAAGATAAACCACCGTTCCTGACACAGCTTCACTCTTGTTTCCAAACAGTTGTACGTGAGCTCTCTTTCTTGCCATCCTGACGTGTTCTATACTGTATGATCATGGATTTTATCAGCTCAGTAACATGTATTACTAGGCAAACTAATTATTATAGTTTCTGCACATAGGAAATGGTGAAGAGATACCCCATGTAATCACCCCTTGTATTTTAAACGTAAAACCTAGTTTTACAGCTTTTTCTTCATGTAGTAATTCAAGCAGACCACCTTGGCAATTCATAAATGTAGTAGCATGTGCTTTCCTAAGAGCCTTAAACCCAGATTCCCAAAGGTTCCTAAATACTTGTTAAGGATCTGAGCATACTATGTGAAAACTCTTCATGACTTACCATAGCATGAGATGATTAGTCATGAATCAATGTTTGATGGGTTTAATTTCATTTTCTGGCACTCCCGGCACAGGGGAAAGCATTGGGTTTTTTTTCTTCCATCTCTGTAAATATGTGAAGTGGACGTTTTCCCATCACTTTGCAAAACGTCTCCCAGAGACGGGCTGCAGGATGGATCTGATAGTCCAGCAGCACCATACCTCTCTGTTGGGTGACATGGAAACCACGTGGTAGACAGTTGGCGCTCAGCGTGCTGCAGGTTTTTGGAGTGGCCGTGGGTACCCCCTGACACTAGTGAACTGGCTCCCGGTGTTCCCAGCAGGGTAGAGATCTCCATCCACAAGAAGTCAAGGCTCTTCTCACCTCACCTTGCAGCCAGCTTACGATGTGCCCTAGGGCTGGGTGGTTGCTTAATGGGGTGAGGAAAATTGGGGTTTAATCTAAGGAACAAACAACAGGCAGTTAGTTTGAAATAATAACTTTTTACTATTCCACAAACAAGCCACGTCATCCCGCCACCATTTCATGTCATAATGTCTGTGTTGTTAGAGGCATTTTCAGTGCCTCTGTTTAATGTCTACAAATCTCTGAGCAGAAAATGGCCTGAATGCAACAGATTTGCAGACATAATCACAAGAGAATGTTAATCTGGGAACCATTGCACTTGCTAATTCTTGCTTTCTAAACTATATTTCCTGCTTCTGCTTGTAGCATGAAGATTGTTGTAATAACATGAGAGGTCCTAGCGAGACAGGCTTCTATCTCTCTCCAATTCTTTATCATTATAAAACTTCATAAGTAACCAAAAAGCTTTGTGTCAGCAGTAAATGAAAAATCACTTTGTTAAATCTTATCTTTCTTTCGAGCAACTACATTTTAAAATTACAAATGTCTAGTGTTTTCCAGCAAAGGGGAATGGAGGACAAAAGTTGTTTTTTTTAGTATTTACAGTATATTTTGCTTGTTTGTTTTATCATGTACAAGAGCAATGGAGCTACATACAGGCCTAGATAAATCATTAATACCTTTGCCTAGTTTATTTAATGTTTTCCTAAGAAATAAGTAGTTTGTACTTGGTGCTGTGAAATATTTTTATATTCCTGCTCCTGTGAGACCCCACCTGGAATCCTGCATCCAGCTGTGGAGCCTCAGCATCAGAAGGATATAGACTGGTTGGAGCGAGTATAGAGGAGGCCCCAGAGATGCTCCGAGGGCTGGAGCCCCTCGGCTATGGGGACAGGCTCAGAGAGTTGGGGGGTTCAGCCTGGAGAAGAGAAGGCTCCGGGGAGACCTTATTGCACCTTCCAGTACCTGAAGGGGCTACAAGGAAGCTCGGGGGGACTTTTTACAAGGGCAGGGAGTGACAGGACAAGGGGTAACGGGGTTAAACTGAAAGTGGGGAGGGTTAGTTTAGATATCAGGAAGAAGTTCTTCCCGGAGAGGGTGGGGAGCACTGGGACAGGTTGCCCAGAGAAGCTGTGGATGCCCCATCCCTGGGAGTGTCCAAGGCCAGGCTGGATGAGGCTTGGAGCAACCTGGGCTATGGAAGGTGTCCCTGCCCATGGCAGGGGGTGGGACTGGATGGTCTTTAAGGTCCCTTCCAACCCAAACCAGTCTGTGATTCTATGATTTTGGAGGATTAATATTAGCTACAAAAGTGAGAAATTGTATATTAAGGAGAAAAAAAGACATAAACTGTGTGACCATAGAAAAAATGGATTCTTATTTGTTAGTCCATTTAGCTGCAGGCTTCTGTTGCCATGGATAATTCATCCAAAAATCTAAATTTTATAAATCCAATCTGTCCAGTTAAAGATTTTTGCCCATGGCTTGTCTGTTGGACCCTGCTTAGGAAATCACAGCTTTTAAATGTATGTTCATGTTCTGAAATCTTAGTTACTGGATGATTGGAGACTTTCTTTTTCAGTCAGTGCTGAAAGAGATTGAACTAGAGCATCTTAGTAATGAGTCTCTTTCCCATGAGAATATGGATCAGAACTTTTCTACAAATATTTCAGGATAATGATACTGTCCAAACTAACTAATGGAATATCAGAGGAGGCCTTTAATGTTAGGTGGTCAGAATCATCCACCCTAAATAAAAGATATTTGTAGAGCATAAGCGATGTATTTTTCCTGAAGTCACATGGAGTAGCTCAGCTTTAGTCCTCTGAAAAGCAGGGGACAGCCGTACTGCTTTTAAGTCTTATTGTCTGTAGGTCACTGGATGGGAAAATACTAAAGTGCACTCAAATATTTTATAGTCATGTTTGGTTTGAGATGCCTGGATACGGCATTTAAGAGTCTTCACTGTGCAAGAAAGATCTCTCTCCAAAATACCTTATTGCCATCTTCCTCTAGCTGAAATATGTGCCTATGAGAAACTAATTTAGTGTCATTTTCACTTGTAAAGGTTCCAGATACTTTTGTAAATCCTACGACTACTTTTCTTCTTGCCTCTTTTTAATCATAGAATATACATTTTTTAATAAGTCCCATCTTCCAAAGGAAAACTTATTAGAAATGACCTCAAAGCAAGAATTTTCAACCATATTTAATTTTTTTTACACTTATTTTTAGAGAGATTTATTTTTCAGAGCTCTATATGAATAATTATAGGAAAAATTGTAGACAAATAATTTATAAAAATGCAGCACTAAAATTGGCAAATCCAGACAGATCTCATCAGTCACTTACTCTTGCAGGTTTTACAAAACATTCCACTTCCATTTCCTGACCTATCTGTTTTGCCAGAATGTACAACCAGTCCTAATAACCCTAAAAGCTTTATAATAACATATTAGTGACATTTTTGCTGATCAATGCATATCTAATATTTTCTCTAATGTATTTATGTGCATCTTTAATACTTTGTCCTAGGACCGTCTGTATTTTGTTATGGAGTATGTGAATGGTGGTGATCTCATGTATCACATTCAGCAAGTAGGAAAATTTAAGGAGCCACAAGCAGTGTGAGTGTTCATGTTTATATATTCAAATCATGTTGTTGTCATCTTAATTTTAAACTGTAAGGGGATTAGGTTTCTTCTTCTTCCCAGGTTCGGTATGAAGTCTGAGCTGGCCTTTTTTGGGTGTGTTTTTAGAGCCCAAATGCTGAAGTTTATTTTGAAAATGTTGTTTGCACACGTAGACCAAAGGTAGCTATGCCTTTTTATTAAAAATTACAGCATGAACAAAGGCATGCAATGGCTACTTCAGAAGTGACAAGAATTTAGACAAGGCAACAGGAAATTAAAGATGTTACTTAGTATTCTGGTGTTGTTTGTAAAAGCGAATATAAGAAAAAAGAGTGAGAAGAACATTTCAGTCTGAATTAATGTTGCAGGAAAAGGCAATACAAATAGACTCAGCATTCCAATATAAATTATAGCTTATACAAGATAAATTCGATGTATAGCTTATAAGAATTTCTGTGATCCTACTTCTTATGGAAGTTTTATTTGTGAGGAGTTAATAAATCATTAAAACTTGTTTACATACATGATCCCTTTTAGGTAATTGTACATCTGGCATATCAGTAAGCAACTGATAATGATCTGTAGCATATTCAAATGTGAATAGATCCATCAGTACCATGTTAGTCATGCTTGAAACATCTCATCATCATTTATTAGTGTCTCATAAATCATTTACCAATGAAACTTTAAAATCAAGCATGACCAAATGTTTTAAGCATCCAGCTAAAATAATTTTTCATTTCAATTTAAATAATCTGGGCTTGTTTAAATGAAAGGCCTTCTAAATATAAGTATTTGGCACATGAACCAAAATTTCAACAACTCGCTAAATAAAAGCTAGATGGTGTCAGATCATCCTTGGCTCCCAGCGAACGTGACGTGTCGACACCCGCTGCAAACTGTGCAGCTTTGTGACAGCTTAGGCCTGTGGAGCATCTTCCAGCACATGTGCTCACAAACACCTCGGAGCGAGTGTTTTAGAGCTGAGCTTTCCTTGCCCTTATGCTGGCCTAAAAATTAATCTAATCCTTAAATAATCCCCTTGCATATAATTTGCAGAGTTCCACAGCAACCAGCTTCAAACATCCATCAATATTATATATCCTTTACCTACATACAGCAATTACATTTTTATGGTAATCATTTTAATTAGCTGTATTAATTAATCCATTAACAGGCTGTATAAAGGAAAACTATTTCTACAAATTATTTCGTTCCATATGGATTGCAGTGTAAATTGAGCTGCATCCTGAATTCAGCATTGTTACGTGATTAGAGATAATGACCTTTGCAGGCAGAGTCAGATCAGTGCAGTCAAACGCTGTGCTCCAGCTGCACCACTTTTTGTGGTCTAGGGGGACATTGTCGTTTGTTTTTTAAATTCTGCATTATTTTATCATCAGATACTCAAAATGTGTCTGTTAAAGTCAAATTGACGTAAGGTGTCTTTTATGTCATCTGCCTGTAATGTGGTTTTTTAATGCTTTACATTATGTACTTTATATACCGTTACACTATCATTCTTTACCATGATGCTTTTCCAAAGTATTTTCTCAGAAGGAAATGATGATGAGGCAATCAGAAATCTGTTGGGTTATTTTTCATACAGGTTCTATGCAGCTGAGATCTCAGTTGGGTTATTCTTTCTCCATAACAGAGGGATTATTTACAGGTGAGTATAACCTGTCCTAAGTAATTAACCGAACTATTTGTAAAATCCTGATCTGTTTAACTTTCCAGAATGTTTTTAAAATGTTGTATGAAAAGCAGCCACTTTCTTTTTGTTGTGTTGGTGCTGGTAAACCCAAGTCACTGCTTTACCTGAGCTTTTCTGACCTCTGTGCTCTGCCCAGCTCAGCTTGAAAACGCAGCACACCATCTTGGGCATTCCCGTGTGCTCTTCCGTTGTTTGACACGTCCAGCAGTCCCAGGGTGAATGCGCTCATGGTCGTACACATCTCTCTCTTCAGTAACTGTCCGGTTTCAGAGCTTATGGTCGTCGTTCTGTATCTGCAGGGAGGTGCCCAGCCCCGTCCGGACTCCAAACTGCATGTGCACCCCTGTCCCCTCCGCCCCCAAACAGCTACACAGATTTCTCACCTAGGCTCAGAAGGAGATAAGCTGGCCCTGATTGATCCTAAACATTAACATTAAATTACTGTGATTCTTTGTAGAGATCTGAAATTAGATAATGTGATGTTGGATTCAGAAGGACACATTAAAATTGCTGATTTTGGAATGTGCAAAGAACATATGTTAGATGGAGTAACAACCAGGACCTTCTGTGGCACTCCAGACTACATTGCACCAGAGGTAAATACTTACATTTCCAGAACCTTTAGTCTCTGAAATTAAAGTTGTCCCTACACAGATTTCACACCACCGAGTTTGGATAGCTGTAACTCTGGATACTCTGTGGATGGTACCATTTATACTTCTGCAGGTATATTGAGTAACTTTGTGAATTAATACAGTACTATCAAGAAGACTTCACTGCTTTAAGAAATACCTCATTGGTTGAAAACTTAACTTTTTATGACATCAGTGCTTCAGATTTTGTTCATACTAGCAAAAAACTGGAAAAGCTGGATCATCACCACCTTGAGACTTTAAATTGTATCCTGGAAAGGTTATTAAACTAAACCTTGTGCTTCGATTTGTGAAGTCAGAGAGAGTTCGTGGGCGTTGTTGAAGTGGTTGATGAGGTCAGTAAACATTTTATTGGGAGCAAACGAGCTTCTTCAACGCATTTCTCCATCAGTTCACACAGCTGACAGAATACATGTATTTAAAGGATTGTTTGACATTTTCAGGAAATCACAAACTGCTCACTGATTTTTGGGAAGGGACTCAAGGTCTTGAAGCTTTTTGCTGACCTCTGAAAAACTACTTCAGTCTTTTCCAGGCCATGTCTTAGAAATGGAACACGAGTTCACGACTTACTGCTGTCAGTCTCAGGAATGATCCAGTCATTGAAAGCCTCAACTAAGCTGTGAAGTCAGGGCTTGAATGGAGTTGACATGATAAATCCATGATTTGACTGGCGTTTGCTGTGACTCAGTGATACCATGCTGCATGCAAGCCGCTGAAATCACATTCAAACACAAACCTGACTGCAGTGTCTCTAAAATGAAAATTTGTTCATGAGAAACAGAGTTCTGTTTTCAAGCGCTGTGATAAATACAAGCTTAGAGTTAAGATTTTTGGTCTGGATATGATTTGTATTTCAGTAGTTTAGGTATAAAACATTAAAAACAAGCACATGTGATTTGGAAATGGTTCAAATCTATGAATATTAAAATCTGGTATTTGTGCACACTGAGCTTTCAAGAGTCTTGATTAGTTTGGCTGCAAATTCAGTGCAAGAGGCTGCATCCTCATCCAAGATACTCAGTGTTTCACCGAGTGCTGGGCAAGAGGCAATTCTGGCTGGAACATTTCTGGCTGTAATCAAATGTTTGTTGGAATATGGGAGATTTATACATGGACCAGTAAATCAGTGTCTAAGGTGAATTTTGTCATCTCTGTGAAATTGGAATGAAAAATAGTTTGTTTTTTTCCAGTTGCTAATTCATGCTTTTCAGAGTGAAATATTGTGTATTATAAAATCTTGTTTTTTCACAAATTGCTGTTGCTTGCAGCAGGATATCAGAACAACCAGAGCAGTATTTCATTTTCTCCTGTCAAAACATAAATGAAGCCAGTATTGCAAATTGAAAAGTGTCCTTTCTGTGGCAATAGTCCTGTGCCAGTTAATACCAAAGAACATGTTGTCAGTGCCAAAATGCTCAATATGGGTCAGTGTTGGAATGATTTATTTTACTTTATTTGGACATTTCTTACAAAGAAATAAACCTTTTACCAAAACATTCAGTAACTGGGAGGAAATTAGACTGTCTATTACCTTACAAACAGATTTTTTTTTTTAGTTGGCTGATTTTCTTTAGTTTCTGAAGACATTAATGTGAATGACAAATTGCTAACTACATCTGTGGTAAACTTCAAAGTGAGGTTCAAGTTTTGCTTGCAGGAGCATTTCAGCATGTTTCCATGGGCTAAAATTTATCATGGGTTATAAGGAGGATGCGTTTGCATGGTAATGTTCCCTGATGGGTGTAGGTGAATGAGCTAAATCTGAATAAACTGTTGAAGGTATCTAGGGTAGGGTAGTCCCGCGAGTGTGTGGCACGCACACAGAGAATCAGCTCTTTTCATCAGTATTTGGGCTGTAATGTGACTATAGTGGGGTCTGAAGGAGCCCTTGCTATCTCGGCATGAACTACCCACGGGCATAGTGCAGAGATACCACGGCCGGAAGGACCATGCAGGGACATCTCAGCTGGCTTCACACGTCCGATCTCCAGACAGAACACGGGGGAATGCGGTGCTGCATTTAGCAAAGGGAACTTGCACACTTTGGTGTGCTGCAAAATAATGCTTTCCTTCTGTAATAATTGGGAAAGTTAGTGTTTGTTATTACTTAGGTGTATGACACACTGGAATTAATACTCATTTTTTTATCCTAGGCAATTTGAGAAACATGTGGAGGCTGAATTGGTAGGATCCCAGGTTTGGCCACTTCTGTCAGCCAGAAAGTGGTTATCTAGTAAAGAATATTTATTGATGTGTTGAACTTAAATATTTATGGTCAGACTGGTATCATATCCATGAAATTAATTAATACTTTATATTTCCTTGACCAGTCAAGGGAGACAGAAGGAGATGGATGTCAAGAGGATTAGCGGGCAGGGATTCTGCCAGTACAGCCCACGCCCTGTGGTGCAGTACTGAACCCCACTGTCAGCATCCCTGCAGCAGCTGGACCACTGACTTGGAATTCCGGAAGAGTTTAAATTAGAAACTCTGTTTCCCTTCTCCTCCAACTAATAGCCTCAAAACCTTAAGTTCTAAACTGGCGTTTGCCAGGATTATGGGAGGCTAATAGGTTTGGAAGGTGTATATTTGACAGTTTCTTGTGCTAGTAATATTTATTTCTTTTAATAACTGAGTTTAACTTTTCCAGTACATGTAAGATACATTCGCAAAAGACTTTCTCTCTTGCCTCTGGGATATAATCTTTTCATCCCAACTGGCTACCAGCTGCAAGCTGCAATGATCTAAACATTCCTGCAAATTGTTGGTATTAATCTCTGTGTCCTGCTTTTAACTGTGCCCTCCTTGGAGGCAAAAATTTTAAGAATAAAAAAGAAAAAAGCAAAAGCAATCAACATTCCTCTGCCATTTTGGCTTGATGAGAGAAATTCCTCCTGAGCTCTCAAATCCACAGCACCTGAAAGGGCAGAGCTCTTAAAATACCGTAATAGGTAGGGAAAATGGGACATTGGAAATACAAAAGGAGATGAAAAAGGCAATCACTTAAATTAATGATGGAGAAGGAGGGGAAGGGAAGGGTCCTGTCAACTTTCCACTCCTCCCTGGTCAGTGGGTACAGCTCTCCATTTCTAGGCACATGAATGCCCTCACTGCTCTGTGGGTCTGCCCCACACGCTGCGGTGGGACAGGAGGTCATGTTAATCTACCCCTACTTATTGTGAAAGATATCAAAACTTGTACATGCAGGTAGGATTATTTTGGCAGCTGCTGCAAGGCAGCCGGTGGTGGCTCTGAGCGCAGCAGCTGGGGGGTCTTACGTGGTGATTTCTGGGTGAGGAGGAGGGAACTACTGAAAATACGACATTTAGAACTTGCTGACTTTGTACCAATGCATGTTTGACTGCATATTGAAAACTCATCTGCTTCCTCCCACATGTAATTCCTTCCTTGAAGTGAGCATTCTTTCCCCTCGTTTACATTTTCCAATTAACGCTTTGAATAGCTCCCAATATTATGAGTATAATCGCCGTTTTCCGTGCATGACACGTAGGTTGGTGTATGAATGTGGCAGTTTGCTTTTCTGTGTTTCACTTGCATCATATCCTTACCAGCATTAAGCTGGTGATTCAAATTTGGTGTATTTAATGAGGATTAGAGGGAAAAAAAGTATCTGGTGTAGAGCAGCAGACATGGACAATACCACCTTCTCCTACAGTGGGATGGGTTTGCATTTGCACTGGGACCTTTCCAGTCCCACTGGAACTTGATGTCCATGTTTATTTCTCAAACCCCACTCTTCCATACTGCGACTGGTTCAGTAAAGGGAGTAAAAAACGCATGCAAACAGGAAAACAAGTGCAAGCCCATCTGGAGTAATGACAGCCTCAGTGCTCCGCTTCTAGTGGGGCGATGGCACCGGGGGTGGGGGCTCTGCTGCTGCCCCCCCAGTGTGGATGGACAGTGGCTGGGATGTTCTGCATCCCTCCACCGTTCACAGCGTCCCTTTACAGTTGTTTAGAAGGAGATCTGAACGTCTGCACCTCAAAACTCCTCCACAGCACACCCAAATGCATCTCTTAAATAAATTAACACTGACCTCTGAAGAGGCCTCAGTTAAAGAAAACGACGCACAAGGGGACCGGTGTTCTGTTGGCACTTGCAACCTTTTCGTTGTGTCAGAACTCAATTTGTGCTTCGATGTGAGTCACATGTGAACCCAAACGATGCAAAATACTTGGCATTTCCATTAGGCTGAACAGCAGAAACCCCTTTCTTTTTTGTGTAGCTGGTATCTAGCTTCATACTAAGAGTATCTTAATCATACAACTTGGGAAGATGTAACTGAGTTTTTTAGCGTGTTGCTCTTTTCTTAGATTTTGATTCCTTTTACAGCAGAACAAAAATATAAATATTGAAAAGAAAGGCTTAATTATTGACAATCTGTAAGTTAAGTGAGTCTCATGATTTCTAGCTTTGACACAAATGGATGGATAACGTTTTTGCTTTGTCTTCTACATTGTGCTGTTCTACTTCCTTGTTTGCCTTCAAATACACATCCCAAGGTCTCCTAGGAGCTGCATTTCCCAAGACACCAGCGTACTGAAAGAAGTGGTCAGGTTTAGACTAATATTTACAAAACAGTCCCAACTCTCACTGAAACCAATGGAGTGAGGATTTCAGTATTGTCTTTCTGGGCTTTTTCAAGGAAATAAGTTCATCTCTGCATGTCCCTCTTTATCTGTCATGAGACTGGGTGTTAGCTAACATAGGGTGTTCTTCTTTGGCTTTTTGTTTGTGATTATACAGATTATTGCTTACCAACCCTATGGGAAGTCTGTGGATTGGTGGGCGTACGGAGTGCTGCTCTACGAGATGTTAGCTGGCCAGGTAAGAGTTGCCTTCCCATGCTTGCTGTGACCTCCTACTGCCTTTCCAGGATGATCTGTTTCAAGGCTCCTTAATGGGTTAGACCCTCAGGGGACAAGCTTGGGGCCTTTCATACTGATATTATCTCCTTGTACTCTTGACTGACTCCACTGAGAATGTATTTAGGCTTTAAGCTCTTTATGTTGCGCTCACATAATCAAGCACTGCCTTTGAATATGGCTTCTTTGTGCTGTAATAATGTTATAAATAGCCGTCTTCAAAATTGAATGGGAGACACTTGAGCAGGAAAGTGCATGTCAGATGGAAGAAACATCATTTGGTAGTTTGGAACCACAGGGAGACATAATAGGAGTGTGTGTATGCTCTGCTTTGCAGTTAAGTCACAAGAATATGGGTTTTGTATTGTATGTCCTAGGGGTAAAGTATGGGTCTCGCCACTTGAAATATGCTCAGTTACAGACCCCTTATTCTGCACAGTTAATGATATGCTGCTCTCTGAGTCACTCAAGTAGAAAAGCAACACTGTACTGCAGTAAATGGCAGATAACTACCAACTTTAAGAAATTCTATTAGTTTTGAGTTAGAAAAGATTCATGCAATTGGCACTCCATCAGTGTTAGTTAAAGGTATGCTTTTCCTAAGCTTAAAACATACATTTTTAACAAATGCCTTTAATAGTTTCCCTACTAAATTCCAGTTGACATTTTAAAAGTTTTTGAAGTGTAGCAATTGCAGTTGTTAACATTTACAGTCTGCATTGCAAATATTAGGCATCGGAATGCTTTTGAGAAAAGGAGATTTTCCATTAGCTGAGCCTTCCACAGCGCCTGTATCCTGGAGACTTACCCACCGGCACTTTCCTCATCACCTATATTTAAAACCAAAATGCAGCTCTTTCTTGTATACAGCCTTCCCTTCACAGAAGCAGAGTCCACAGCCATGTCTTACAAAACAAACCGGAGTTCAACCGAAGTGCAGTGAGGAGTGGGTAGACCTTAGCACAACATAACTGACTGTTACAGTCTCTGAGCTTCACCCTTTAACGTGTTTTGGCTGGCTGGTGCACAGCAGCTTTAAAACCTGTTTACGGATGATCACAAATATAATCCTGCACGTATTTCATTAACCTGGCTGCCATGCTGGGGGTGGACATGAACATTTCTCCTTAATTTCTACCTGAGACTGATGAACACTGAACTTCTGGGTCAGAAGATCCGAAGCTGCACAAGGCTGGAAGTTTGGGTTGTATTCGTGGGCAGGGGCCACTGCTGTGTTCTGTCTCTGGGCACCTGTCATTGATGGGGGCACGTTACTGGGCTGGATGCATCTCTGACCTGACACAGTGTGGCCGTAGTATTTGATGGCATTTCAGAAAAAGTGAAGACTTAAACCAAAACCTACAAGTAACTTACCTGTGATTTATTTTCAACAGCCTCCTTTTGATGGAGAAGATGAAGATGAACTTTTCCAGTCCATAATGGAGCATAATGTTTCCTACCCAAAATCACTGTCCAAAGAAGCTGTCTCCATCTGCAAGGGGGTGAGATAGATGCTTCTTTAAGTTGCTTTTTGGCAGTCTTTGTGAATAACTGAATTTCTCTGGCTTTGATATGGCACTGTAGTATTTTTAAGTGCCACTTCCGTCAGGCTGTGCTAAGCTATACTGTCATGAAGTGCTCATCGCTCAGTGTCACTGACAAGTATGCAGCTCTTCCCCCTGTGCCTGCTTGTTTTACGGCAAGAACAAATGTCAGAATCAGTAGCTGCCAAATCCAAAGCAGAATTTATAAACAGGCTGATGGTGTGGAAGGTCTCCATCACCTTGCCTCTCAAGCCTTGGCAGTACAATCCCAGTGTGGAAGGTGAGGGGATATCTCAGCTTATGTGGATACCAGATACGCCACCGAGCATGCTGCGGTCCTCAGCCCAGCGTGTCTAATGACAGCAGCACAGCAAAACAGTTAACAAGGGTCATTTTGATATGTAGATAAAGATGAGCTTATGTCACAGTCTTTAGCGTAAATGCAAGGGAACTGTGGGGAAATCCTGACCCAGTTGTAACCACTGTGGCCTAAAATTTATCTTAGATTTTAAGTTTAGTTTATTTTATTGAGGAAAATCATAGATTTGACTTCAGGGGATTAGCTCAGGCAAAAAGAATTCATTTGACTTTCCCTTGACTCTGTGAGATTCCCTAGAGTACTGTCAGTCTGCAGCTCTTCCAAACCACCATCTGTAAAGCATTGCTTTGATGTCTGTCTTCCACTGATAAGATATCACTGCACTTAGTGTCAGAAAATTTGGTATTTACTTTCTTCCTTCCCTTTGCAACCATTTATGAAGTATTGTACATGAGCTGGAGATTAATCCCATAATGAAAAATCATCAAGAAAAAGAAAAGCTGTATAGAATAACAAGGTAAAAGGAGAGACCACTCTAATTTTAGTGTCTATCCCAGTGTACATGTGCTGGCCAACAAAACCAAAACATGGTATGTTTTGTAAAGTACATGCAGGTTGATGCCTTGTCATGAAAATCATATATTCAGACAACCCAGTATGAACTTGATCTAATTACCATGTTTTCAGCTCTCTTGCTTGCTGCTATCGTGCTAGGTGCTTATGCAAAGGGAGGTCAGAAAGCTAATATTGCATTGCACCACTAGGTTTAAGGTCAAGTCTCTGTGATAATAATACGTTCATCGTCTGTGTTAAACTAACAAATTAATTCCACATTTCAGTGAGCATTATACCTGAGCTAAGAAGTCGGTATGAGAAGGCTTCTGAGCCTTGCAGTCAGCAGTAGCTCAGCAATCCCAGGGCTGCACCGTTGGGCAAGACGAACATACCCTGAACATGAACTGAATTGTCTGCTTGACATCCATTCCACTGGTTCAGAGTTTGTTGGGTTTGGTAAATGCAGTAATTTCAGAACAGAATTAAAACTGCTAGAATCATTATTCACATTTTCTTATGTCACCTACTGTTAAAGCAAGGGCTTTAGAAAAGGTAACAGAAATGAGAACGTTGCTGTTAAGCATGGAGCAGGATGTGATTCCTAGCCCAGCGCACAGCCATCTTCCCAAAATCTGCTTAGAGTCGCTTTTATTTTAGGTTTGAAATTGGAATCTGATCAACTCAACATTTGGAGGGAGACTAAAGCGGTACAGCTGAGGTTTTAAAAAGATGTGTTGAGGTATCACTCCCCGCAGTATATTAATCATGTATCATTTGTAAAAGAGCTTTAAAAAGTCCCCACAATACTGGAACTGGGAGTTGAAGGCTACATCGCTTGATATCAGTTGGAAAGTTTTTGAGGAGCTTGTTACTTAGAGAGCATATTACTGTTTCCAAGCAGGCAATGCTGGTGGGTTTTGATATTTTTTTTCCTTGAGTCTGCTTAATCTATGCAACTGGGTATAGTATTGACCAAGATGTCATTGAGGATGCAGGAGAGGAAACACGGGTTAGATACGGTCAGCTGGGTGCCAAGGAATTGTAGGCTCTGTAATGAGATGTCTTGAACAAGCTCAGAAAAATGAAATGGGGGCAGGGGGTGTATTTCATACAGCTTTAGTCTATTGGAATTTATTAAGTTTAATTGATTGTTGAGACAGGGAAGAAGCTGTTTTGGAGATTTATAAGACTGAACTGAAAGACCAAAGGCAAAATTCAGGAACTAATAGGATGGCAGTGTGTGCCGGGCACTGCCTGCTCACCCACACCTCCAGCAGCAACCTCAGCCGAGTGGAAGGAGTTCTCAGGTGCGACCCTTGGATTTGCTTCTGAAGTGCTGTCTCCAGGGAACAAACAACAACAAAAAAAACCCTAATCCTCAAAAAATGAATTTTAGCTTTTCAAAACAATTTTATTCGGAACTTGCATCTTCAGGAGCAGAGCAAGAGCCTCACAAAGTCTGTCTCACTTTCATTCCAGTGTCAAATGTCATCATTTGGTGTTTTCTTCCTAATAGCTAATGACTAAACATCCTGCAAAACGCCTTGGCTGTGGGCTCGAAGGTGAAAGAGACGTCAGGGAACATGCTTTCTTCAGGAGAATTGACTGGGAAAAACTGGAAAATAGGGAGATTCAGCCACCTTTCAAGCCTAAAGTGGTGAGTGAGATGCCAAGTACTTCCCTCGCTCAGTGTGTCTGCAGTCGTGCTTTCCCATGGGGGGAGATTAATGCTGGCTTGATGGTGCTGCAAATCTGGGACGTTTCTAAAATCAGGCAGTTTGATTATGGCAGACCAGTCTGTAGATCTGCTAATGTTTTGGCACGCTGTAGCATAGCCCAGTGTTCTTTCTTCCTTGTGAAAAAGTCTCTCGGTGGTTTGAGTCTGGACTGGAAGGTCACGCACTGCATGAAAAGTTGAAAACAGGGAAAATTGGCATATTAACATCAGAGGCTTGAGACCTGTAATAAATGCAGTTCCTGTGTGTGTCCTGTGAACAATACCTAAAGCCAGTGGCGACTGTCTTCTGTGAACAATACCTAAAGCCAGTGGTTAAAGGTATCTGAATTACTGGGGGGAATTTCCTCCACAGTGGGCTACACAGCTCGGGGGGGTTGTACACCCCATCCTAGTGTGATGCCTGCTGAGTTTGCAAGGATTTATTTTTAACATTTGCTACCGGTTTGCACACAGGTATCTGTAGGAATATTTCAGAAATCCGACCAAGGGAAAGATGTCCTTACCACGAGAACTGTTTGCATAATAGAATTTGAAGAGCTGCATTTGTTGATACAGAATCTCTTTCCGCTTGTGCTGTGTTTTATTGACAGGCAAAGAAGAGTATTTGCACACAAGAATACGAGCTTTCAGGAACAGCTGTAGATTGTTATGTCCTAACATTGAGTCTTTCTTCTCTCACACGTTTTTTGTTCCGTTTGAGATGCGTAGCTGGCTGTAGCACGGCAGGTGTGGGATCTTTGGTCTGTACACTGATTTATTTACCGATTCAGACACGCTTGTGTGGTATCACAGACTAATGAACAGAGGGAGGACACTGCCCCACGGCAGAATATATTCCTCTCTTTTTGCATACAGAGGACTTCTTCACACCACCAGAGGAGAGCTGCATGCTGAGATGAGTGTTTTGTGCCAGGGGAAATACCCCTTTCATAGGGTGTGGGCTTTTCATGCAGAGAAGGGCGTAAATAAGTAAAGGACATGCGTGGTGCTGCCAACCCTGCCCAGCCAGACCCCAGGGCTCTCTGTCCAACGGAAGCCGTGCCTCTTTAAAGCACATTTTATGGAAGATTTTCATTACTTGCTTCGTGAGTCAAATTTAAAGCTGATTGTAAAGCAAATCTACCTTCACAACTCTTTTACTAGCTTAGACTCTCCCTGAAGTTAAAAGTAGCATCAGCATGAAGGTACTAAAAGCTTCAAGAATAATCTGGTTCCATCATAGCATGTTTTGTGGCAGATCCTGGCTCCTGTTTAGAGCAGCTCTGCTCTATCTCCGTGGTTATCGTGACCTGTTTGGTTTATACAGGCTACTATTAAAGTACACCAAAGCATATTCACACGGAGCCTAACTTTCCCAGGCGAAAATAATTTAAAATCCGAGTCTGATATTTACATATCCTATGTATAACTCATATATTGTGATTGCTTATTCTATTTATGTGGATTCTAGAAAGAAAATAACACATAACCCTTAATCTGTTTGAAGATGTGGACATATGTATGGGCTTTGTTTGGGGTGGTTTGGTTTTTTTTTCCCCAGAAACCTTTCTAGGTGCATCTTCTCTAGGAAACATGTTGCTGCAGGAATACTCCTGCTGCTTTTGCACACAGGCATAGTTCTCACTCCAACGCAGAGCGGCAGATTTTGGGTCAGCAGTTGGTCGGTATAAATAATGTGTTCCCTTCCAGACTGACATTTCACAGGCTATAGGCATGACAAGAAGGACATTTAACGTGTATTTGTAAGCTAAGCAGTTCTAGGAGTCCTGTATTTTCAGTTCTGCTTCAATACTGCATTAATGCTAACAATAGCAATTCTACTTTTTGATGTGAAGACAAGTATATAATTGAAAATGCAAATTTATTGATAAATTATTATATTTGCACCCCAAAAATACCCAAACTTCACATCAGTTATTTCTTAACCTCTATCAGTACAAGCAGTGGAGACCTAATGGAGTCAGGGACGCTGGTTGCCATGCACAGCTCATTTGAATACCTTCCCTTTGCTGAAAAAAGAAGAAAAAAAAGGCAGAGCATAATTTTGTGGAAGGGTGATGCATATCTGCAGAACACCTTTATAGCAAAAAGGCTTCCCTGTAACAGCCCTTTTATTGCAGCTCTGAGTTGGCTGTACAGCCTCTAAATAAATTTGACTGTTAATTTTTGATACGTCAACTTTGATTCCAATGATGGAGAGTTTTCCCCTTGTCAAAGTTCCACTCTGTCCGTTCTCGTTCTCCAGAGATTCTGTACCAAAATGCATTGGCCTCGGTGGGCACCGGGGTGTTCGGTGAGTGCAGAACCCGGGGTGAGAAAAGCAGACTGCCGTTAGCCCTTAACCCCTTGAAGTGGCCCTCTGCCTGTGTTCTGCCGAGACTGAACAAGGGTCTTTCTGTGAGCACAGCAGTCCAGTACCTGAGCATGTGTGTCTTGTCTGAAACGCAAACCAAGTCGTGCCTGAGGCAGCGGAAGTTCGTTGCAGCTCAGGTCGGACGGCGTGTCCCAGGCCAGTACATGCCAGGTCCTCTGCCACGGGATTGGAAACCATGACCGAGCTGTTTTCAAGGAAGACAAACACTTCACCTTCCAATTCCCTTAACAGACCCCTCTTCAGCTGGTTTCCCCTATAAACGCACAGCTTTATTAATGTTACATTAGTGCAGAAAAATCACTGTTCAATATGGGTCTGTTGTACAAGCCGTCTTCTGCCCTCTCCAAGTTATCCTCTGAGCCTGAAGATGGCAGCGTGATGTTGGCCTCCAAATCCGCCTGCAGATGTGTTCCCTAACAAGTGTACAGCAGTGCAGCGAGCCTGTAGGGTCGGATGGAGAGGACAGGGTCAGGGACGACGAGAAGAACCGTTCAGTGCTCTGTCGTACAACCACGCTTTGATCGAAGCTCTGTTGCCGTCGGTAGCGTTGGGATAAGCAGATTTACCAGTTTCCTTTAGACCTCTCCACAATATTCAATGCCTGGTTCTCCCCAGATAGGCATTTTTTTCTTGCATCCAAGCTAATATTGGACCGGTTCCTCCTTCATCCTTTTTAACTTGCCTCTAATCAAGCTTTGCTGCCTTTCGAGTGTGTTCTGCAATACTCCCAACTGTCCTTTCGCAAGCCTGGTTTCTGCTGGTCTCTGTTCCGAGTGAGCTGTGTTCAGCGCGTAGCTGTCTGTAACCTCCTTCGCGGCTGGGCTCCACGAGGGGACGTGTCTCTTCTCTCAGACAAAAGAAGGATGAAACCTGCGATAGCGCGTTTTGCACCGGGGACCTGTTCCCAGGGAGCGCTCCCCACCCCAGCTCCCTCCTGCGGTCCCCAGGCTGGAGCTCTGCTGTCCTTCATGACTTTACGACAGTTGATCGGCTGTACAGTGAAGAATCGAAGCATACAAATGAATTACATGAAGCTTTCTGGAGATCCTGACAGAAATGGAGACTAACACGAAAATTTAATTTTGCATTGTAAAGGTTTTAAGAAGAATGAAATGACTTGACAGATAAAGCATCTCTTGCCAATACACATCTGTAAAAATACTTTCTTTTCCTTCTTGTCCCAGTAATTCTGAATATTTAAGCCTCTTTACCATGTCACCTGATGCCAATGGATGGAAACTTTTGGTTTTCGTCAAAATTCATCTATTGAAACTTCCCTATCTGCCTGAGATTTTTTGTTAAAATGTCTGAAAGGGAAATGAGGGAGAGTCTTGCATGCATCCTGAAAAACCTGCTGTATCGCACAAAAAACTGGAACTGCCAATGTATTGCTGATTTTTTCAGCCTTTTTTTCTCTTTGTTTTTTTCTTGCAGTGTGGCAAAGGTGCCGAAAACTTTGATAAATTCTTCACACGAGGACAGCCGGTGTTAACACCTCCGGATCAGCTGGTCATTGCAAACATAGACCAAACAGATTTTGAGGGGTTTTCGTATGTCAACCCCCAGTTCATCCACCCCCTTTTACAAAATGTAGCGTGAAACAGCAGAGCAGGAACAAATCCCTCAGCAGGGAACGGTCCTTAACCCTACAATTTTTAGGCTTTTGCCTTGTTGATTCCATTTGGGCCTGGAAATTGTAGGGTTAGAAAGTGTAAGATGGGGGAAAGGCCACATGTTGAGGATTTTGGCTTTGCAACAGCAATGTTGTCATAATGGGAGTTAAATTAGTACACGGTGCCCACTTGTTCTAGAGTCACCACTGACTCGTCGAAACTTACCCATTTTTTGGTACGTTCTATATTTTTGTAACTTCCCACTGTCCTTTTGCTCCCTTTTCTGCTCTGCTGTGTTAGAATGAAGCTAACACATGGTCTGAAAAAAAAAAAAACACCACCACAAATGTTTGGTCCTTCGGTGCGGATGCTGGGAGCCGGGAGCCCGCGGCCCCGAGGGACTGCCACCCCGCGCTCTTCCCGCGGACTTCGGGGAGTCAGCAGCACGAGAGACGGAAGCGGCGGCGGCACCGGGGAGGAGAGGCATTGCAAAACAATTGTGGAAAGTAGCTGTTTGGAAAATACAACAGAAACGCGTTGGGAGTGGGTGGGAGGGGGGTGAAATCGAATTAGACCCTGAGGCTTCATGAACCGATCCTGTAAGCAGCGCCGAGCTTGAGTACACTGCAGCGGTGGCCAGATCGCTAGGATCTTTGCTGAGTAGCTTGTGAGAAACTCAAGGGTGAAATTTTGTCTTTAATAATAATAATATTAATGATAA
>NW_010260873.1:0-10211 GCF_000690775.1 Eurypyga helias
AAAAAATATTTTTTTAATATATTAAATAGTCATCAACACATAACATACTTTTAATCCATAAAAGATTTTTTTTTTAACAGGTTAATATTTAAAACTGTTGTTTTGCAGTAATTTCTGTAATAGTCTTTGTTTTCTGTGGTTTATCATTATATTTCATAATACTTTTCCATGTTGAGCAGTAACTTGGAATGTAAGTTTCCAAAGATGTTTTCAGAGAAGAAACTGGGATAGGGAGTATGGGCTTCCAAATGGTTTTGACTGTTTCCTCAGCATTACTTCAATGCTTTATTGTGCTTTTGATATTTTGGCTAATGTCAGAGTGGATGTGAAAATACATGTGTTAAGAATGAAGGGTAAATCCCCTATTTCATGCTGAGTATTCTCTCCTCAAAACAGGAGAGGGAAAAGTGAACCAAAACCAGACTGAATGCTCTGTCCACCAGAACTACAAGGATTAGGAATCACATGCTTTTCTGCGTTTCTAAGGAGATAATGTGACATAGATTTTCTTGAAATGCTAGTGGGTGAAAAATTCAACTCCTCAGATTTACAGCTGTTCTGAGAATTAAAATGAGATGTTACCTCAGAATTCAAGAAGCTTCCTAATAACACCTATCTTGTCTTTCAATTATAGAAACTTCTTACTTCAGGTCTTACAAAGACTCAGTCAAGAATTCATACAAAAGGACATAGATAATTTCTCTATGTTATTTTCCGTGTTTTTCTTGCATTAAGACAGGCCCTTGAACTTTACCCGCTTACACCATACTGAGACTAATAAATTGTGTTGAACTTCAGGCTACACGATGTACAAAGGTATAGAAACTTCAAGTGGCAGAAAGGTCTACCACTCTTAGTAAATTTTCTGCAGATAAAATACTGTCAGTGTTAAAGAATTCTACCAGTGTTCTCACTTGAATGTTTCTGGCTTCTCAATTGAGTGTATTGATCTCTCAGATTAAGAGCCCTTAACAGTTATTATTTTTCCCATGTGGAGATGCTTATGCACCATAATGTATTCTCAGCCTTCTCTTTAATAAACCAAAACAAAAATGTGAGGATATTTTGCTCTTATGCTATATTGTTTTCATGTTTTCTTCATTTTGGGGAGATTTTTCCCTTCATCTTGCATGCTTCTCCTATAGATTTTGGGTCACTGTATTGCTATGCTATGCTAAGGTATGAATTTCATTCATTTACACATTTTTTTCCATTTTAATTACTTTCTGTATTTTTCAAGAATACATCTGAGTTTATTTTGTAATTTCCTTTATCTCAATTGCAATTTTAGTGAGGATTAAGGATTCAGAAATTACTTGAATAAAGCTATACATCTTACTTAAATGACCCATTTGGTAGGATGTCTGCGTAATTAATTTGTGGCTTGGCCCCTGAAGACCATTTATACTTTTGAACATTTTTTTCAGTGTCTCTTAATTTAGGGCCAACTGACCTCAGAGAAAAATTCCCATTAACTTCACTTAGTTGATCAATTTTATCCTCTTTTTAGCAAACATTTCCCCTCTCTCTATTGTCTTTCTCATTCCTCTTACTCTAAGTTGAAAACAGGGTTGCTGTTGTGAAAATACAGATTGTTTCTCTTTTAAATGGGCTACCTTCTTGCCCCAGTGTAGTCAATTAAAATAGACCAAATTTGATTCTGTTTCTGTGGCTTCATGTTAATTTCGTCCACAATCTTCACTAAAATCTGCAATATTTATTGCTAAGGGAATTCCTCTTTTCTCTGGTCATATCCTAGTAGGAAAGAATATTATTTATACAATATTTTTAATAATGTATTTGGTAAACTGGATATTTCGGTAGTATTTCAAAACCCCTTAAGTGGACTAAGTAACAACAGACAAAGTAAGAGGGGAAAAAATAGGTATCTTTGAAATAAGGGATCTGGTTGAAGCAACAGACATGAGGCCCACTTATCGTTTAGACTCAAAGGCTACTTTATTTTTTGTACCAAGATGTGGCCCTAAAATGTGTTTATTTTATGATTCCTTTATACTGAAAGGTTACAGGATGAGGATTTTACCTAAATGAGAGCACTGACCTAAGCAAAATGTGTTTGGACTTTTCCTCAGTGATACCAATGACAAACATCTATAAGTAAGATCAAGAGCAATTAACAGTCCACATAAATAATATGAAGATATTATCTTCTTTTATTTTTACTTTGAGCCAAAGGTCAGTGTCAAATGTAATTCTCAAACAAAAAAAAAAAAAGGTACTTTGCAAGTTGAATACTACTACCGCTACTACTAGTACTAAAGTGTATAGTGGAAAGCCTATTTCAATAAAAATTAAAGGTTTGATTTTTTTAAATAGAACTGAACAAAAAAAAATCAAATTCATAATGTAAAAACCATAATATTTTATAGTTAATTATGTAAAGACTTTGGAAATGTATAATCCATTAAAGTTATTAAAAAAAATTCATCATAGATTTGAGACGCTTCACTCCATGCATGTATGAGTTTTTGAGAAGAATAATAATTTGTCAAAGTATTTCTAAGGCAACATTTTCATTTTCTCAGCACAAATGGGTTGATAGCAATGTATTGAACCTATGTGGCAAAACACTCAGGTTTGAATTTCTATGAGTGAAAGAAGAAAAGAAGAGGAGGAGAAGCAAAGAAAAAGGAATAAAAAATCTACAATGTCAGATAAGAAAAAGAAGATAAAATGGAAACTGTTTTAGAAAGAGGCAGTTTACTGGAGAAAAAGTGGGAGGAACTAAAATGACTGAAAAGTCAAAATACAAAGCATATTTTTTTATTTCCACACAATGGAGCCTAGAGTTGACGCAGCTTTACTGCAATAACACACACAAAAGCCTCACTGGAAACAATATAATTACATACTTTTCTTTAGAAGAAAAACATCCTTAAAGTTACTTTCAGTGATGTAAATGACCCTGAATACATGCCCACAACAATTACATGGTTGTGATAAAATACATCTATGACTATTTTCATTTTTCTGAGAACTTTTTCTGAGAACTGTTGCCTGATGAGCATTCACATTTTGAACATGTTATCTAGAATTTCACCAAAATCAAAATATTATGAAATGGAAGGCAACTGAAAAATTCCAAGATGGATTATGTAGATAAGTTTCTTCATTTTTATGTATTGGGATCAAGGTATTTGAAATAAGACTTTATTCCCAAACCCATGTCTTTTGCAATCAGACTTGAATATCAGAGCAAAAGGACAAACTTCTCTGTGATATCGTCACGGAGTAATTTACATCCTTGCATTGTGTACTTTCATTTCTTCCAATAAAATGTAATTACATAATTGGAAGCCAAATGAAGTACAAATCCTTTCAGATATTTTAGAAATTAAATAGGATCTATTCTAAATTATGCAGTGAATTCAGCTACAGGCAAATCATATTTTGATAGCAGGAGTGAAACTTTTGAGAGAAATTTTCATTTAAGAAGGTCATAAAAAAAATCAGAAAAGAAGTATTAGTTTTTTCAGACTAACTGCTTCACAAAACCTACACTAACAGCGTGCATGCCTTGGATTCACATATTTCAAAGCTTATTTTAGAATCTAATTTTGAGTTTGAGGTTTCTGAGTGCAGCTGACTGTCATCCTCTTGGCCATGACATTTCTGTAAGAAAAAAATGTAGGATCAGTTAAGCTGCCCTAATTAAAGCAAAAATAGATGAAATATTTTCGTGATGGATTTGTAAGTAATGGTCCCAGACTATGACTGACTGCTTTGGAAACAGTTGTTCCACAAATATCCCTCCAGTTATGAATGTTTGAGTTAGGAAATGGAAGACTTAATCAATTATATTAGGTAGTGCTGACAATTTGAGGCACTACTTTGTTTGTGGAAAATATGCTGAAAACGTGTAAGAGAAGTTTCTGTAAATTTTGGTCTCCTTTTGCCTTTAAAATATCCATTTTTCTAACGGAAAAAAAAGCATTACTTACATCATATTACATATTTCTACTTGGTTTCTATGCAATAGATAAAAGATGATTTCTTGCCTGACGAGCAGGTAAGTGGCAGGAAAAGAACTGACAAGGAGCGAATAACAATAATGTTCAGGGACAAAACAGCCAAGGAGCTCCTGATGATGATAGAAGTGAGAAGGAATATGCTGAACAGGTATACTGTAGTCTAACACCTAATATAAATGATAAAATACCATGAAATGCCACTGTAGTAGTAGGCTTTATTCATTAAATGAATCACAAGGAATCAACACATACATTTGTTAATTACAGAGGATGAAATGAGCTAAGTGTAATAGGTACTATAAAATGGAGATAGCCTTAACTATTGATTGGTTGAAGTTTAGAGTCAAGATTTCCAAATATTGAAGTGATGGAAAAATCCTTATTTACTCATTTTTTATTTATCTTAGACAAGCACATGCAGTTTTTCCATTTTGATTGCAGTTTCTGGTAAAAATCTTTATTTAAAGCAGATCACTCTCTTCCTAATTACAAAACAATCCAGAGACTAAAATGGCTACAACTTTTTGCAGACACTCTCATACCAACTACCACAGTACACTCATGTATACACCCATGGTACTCTATGTCACACAGGAACATTTGCAAGATCATGAACTAGCTAATCATTCTCATGAAGCTAATTTTCATTGGATGAATATTAAGCAGGAAAGTGAGATAAGGAGTATGATTAACATAGGACAATCATACAAACCAGCACATTCTCATACTTTCAATCCTTCTTGAATGCCACCTCATGATTACTAAATAGCTTGCTTAGTTGCACCTTATTCTTCTTTAGCAGTTCTGTTCTGAAAACAAGGTTTGTCAAACTGTTGGAAAAATATGAGGTTGGCAGTTTGAAATACTGAACAGCAGTGCAGAACTGTGTGCTTCATACAAATTAATCCACCCCTTAGCAATAATGTAGCAGCCAATCAGAATTCTCCCTTAATCCAAATAGTTTTATAATGCACTTTAAATCGGTGAAGTCCAGGTGCCTTACACTATTTAAATGAAAAGTAACAAGGAAATTTAATCTTAAGATTATTAAGTATTTATAGCAGTGGCTATGGGGTATCACCTAGCAACAACACAGCCCACAGAGGAAATCTAATAAACTGCAGCTCATTCTTTCTGTCATCAGTGATCAAATAATCAAGACAGGAAAAGCACAAGTAGTGATGACACTGAGAGAATCTGGTGATAAAGTACAGGAGCATTTTAAGAGACAAAGAATGTGTTTAGATAACAGAATATAGTCTGCACAATAATTAGGATAAGGCAAAGCTGGACTTCAGCCACAGTAAGCTGAATGGAAAGAATAGATTGAAGTGAGGGGGAGGGGAAGGAAAACTGGAGGAAGGAGATAAACGATTAAACATGGCAGAGATAGGGATTCGGGAAAAGTAAATAAAATAAGATGCTGTCAAGGCATCTTTCCTGGGCAAACTTCAAAAAAAGAAGGGCAGAGAGATTAAAATTTTATCAGATAGCTTAAGAGATTATGGTAGTTGTACCTTAAAACATAAAAGCTACTTTGCAGAAAAAAAATGTTGGGTCAGAATTGATATCAGCAAGGCACTGAGGATAAATTTGAAGTTATCACACTGTAGAAAGGAGAAAATTTCAGCCCAAGATTTATAATAAGTAAAAAACTAAAAACCTTGCACCAGGGTTTGCAGCAGATAAAAAATGCATTAGAAATGTATGTAATTATAGTTAAGCACTTGTCATAATTTTGGAAAGGTGGTATTTACTCAGGCTTAACACTATACAGACATCTCTGCTTTTTACCAAGTCTGTGGTGCTGAATTCCACATGCAGGTTCACTAAGAACAGGGGGACCTTTCTGTTTGAATTTCATATTCCACACTAGAGATATCTACAGGACCTCAATTGATGAAATAATGTTAAATGCACGTATTCATAATCACAGGAAACTGAATATGCTTCATAGCTCTTCAAAGCACTGAATTTCCTCTTTTTTATATTCAGCACAAACCAGTCAAATGAATGACAGACAGTAACTCTGGCTAATAATAACTTCAATCATTGGTCCCTGACAAAATGCTTCTGCAACTCATGTATCGTTAGGTTTGTCCTAAACCACTTTCTGCAACAGATAGTGCTCCATGTTAGTGTCAATGCCATTGTCTGAGCTAGCTGGACAGAGTCACTGGAGAGCTTTGTGGAGAACTCTTCTTTCCCTGTAGTCAAGGAAGAAGTGGATGTAAAAAATAAAAACTAAAATGAAGAGATGCCTAGGTAGAAAGGAAGCGAGAAAGGAAGTCCATCTTTTCTTTAATCACACTTTTCTCAGCCCAAGCATATAAAGTAATTACTTAAATCAGTTAGTTTATTTTAACTAATTTATCAGTCAGAAAAACAGTAAATGACACTTTCAAGGCTCAACACTTTTCACATATTCACCCAAGGTAACAATATTTAAGGCTGTAAGAAGAAAATATGTATCATATATTATACAGGGAATAGTTTATTCATCTTATAAAATAAAACTAAGTAACAGCTGTTCATCATGAACTACATTCCTCCTTAAAGCAGAGACCTATTCTAAATTAGTTCTTTGGAATCCTGGGTACTTTAAACAATTGTTTTGTGTAGGATAAAAGAGGATTAAAATATTAATTAAAACTTAGGACTTGAGTCAGTTGGTCATAGATGTCTCATACCATTTGACAGTATGAAAACTGTCTCCAGATCCAACCTTAGAAGTGTATAATTTTCCTACAGACATTGTAATATCTGCCACGCCATGCAGATACCTTGTTTACCCTAGAGTATCTCAAAAAATGTGTGGATAAATGAGTTAATCCTCAGATTCAAAATTAATATTTAATCCTCAAAACAGAGACTAAGAATTTTTTAGAAGCTAATTTACTGTACAGAAATGGAACACAGTACTACTTAGAGCCAGAAGTTATCTTTAATCATTAAAATTAAGACTCATATTGCCCTTCATAACAGTGAACTTTGCCTCTGCAGGGGGGCACTTCAGTGAAAGAATTAGGTACCTAAAAGAATTCTATATATCTATTGTGGTAACTGAGAAACCTGAATCTGAAGTCATGATCCAGTCTCCCCCATCATCCTCTTAGCTTCTGTGTAGAAACATCAGGAACTTCAATCTTTGATTGTAAATACCTGTTGGTTTTTATAGCTCTTCTCCTGTGCAGACCCAGAATTGCTTTAGTTTGTTTCCCTCATTATCTCACTTTCATAAAAATGCAGAATAAAAACTTTTTTCTACAAAAGTAGCCTATTGGAAGAAAAAGTCAGTGCACTCTAATAGGATCTGAACCCACCCAAAATGCTCCCAATGCTACACACAGTTGGAGGCTCACATAATTTACGGAAGATAGCTTTATGAGGTACAGATGATCAAGAAGTAAGAAAATAAGTTCAATTCCCTTTTCATCTGGAGTTCAGTAAACCCCATAATTCTGATTTCTGTGAGAATTTCTGGTAGAAATTTTAGAATGGGCATGCAGAGACAATAAGCATTCATAACCTCTGAAGCTGTCACAGGGTACAGGAAGTGGACTTGTTTCACAGACCGAAGTCTAGGTACAAATGAAAAAAAAATGAGTAGCAAATCACGTCTCAGAATAACTATGGTCGTACTGATTGTGCAAGATGAGATCAGGCAGAAAGTAATTAAGCTTACAACACTATGTCTAGGAGGGCACATTGCCATCTTCTGTTATCTGTTGAAGAGAAAGCTGTCAGTACAAAATGGGATTTTGTTCAAATATGCAACAGTAGTAACCTTGTAAGTGTTACATAAATGCTATATGAATAGGGCATGTCAGACAGCTCAGGCACAGCTTCAGTTTCTAAAACCTGGTTTTGAACCAATCTTACTAATTCGGCATGCAATTGTGAGATATTATACAAGGCAGTAATAGATATTTTTTGGCCTCTTCTCTTCCCTCCACCTTTTCCTGCTATTAGTAGAGTGAAAAGTTTGTAGTGAACATAATAAAACCAGAGAGATGTAGAAGCATGTAAAATTTTATATAAAACACAAACCTAGTTGCTGATACTAATCTGAAACCACTGTGTTCCTTCTTTCATGTGAATCTTTTAGTATCTAACAGCTATTTATAGGACCTAAAGCTAATGGCACAGAGGTCTTGTATGTGAAATCTCTGGGTATTGGGTATTTAAGGTTTTCTGAGTAAACAAAAAAGTACCATGTGATACATAAAACTTAAGAAGCTGATATGGAGGAAAAAGACAACAACATAAATTATGCATAATTTTCATCTGTGTTCACTTCAAATCAATCAAAAAGGAGCCTGTGCTTCTTACTTTGGGAGAATATCCACTAAGCTGCATTAAAAAAGGCCTTCAATTAAACTCTTGATTAATACAAGATTTCAATACCATACTTGATAAAACTAACCCAGGATAAGAAAAGATGATTAATCCCTTTCTAAATAACAGCAATTTCTTTTTTTAAACCAGTTCTTGCATTTGGGGAAAAATGCATTTTTTCCTCCCCTAACAAAATAACTGTAGCGAATTTAGTCAAGTTTCTGGGTCACAACAGATTTTTATTTTGGATGTGTAGTTTTATTTGCTTTTGAATATTCACTATGTTTGCCTCTCATACTCCCTCTCATTCTGCATCTTCCATTATTTGTAATGGGACAGACTACTGTGTTAAAGTTAGCACAGTATGATTGAATTTTATTTTAGAATTTAATGCACTTCATTCCCTGTATTATAAATTAGTAGAAATGTGGGACTTTTTAAAGGTTCTCAGATTATAGTCAGGAACCACAGAAACATTAATGATTATGAGATTTAGAAAACATAGTAGAAGAAAATCATGCTTTAACACTAACATTGGTCCATAAAACTACCTTTTGGTTTATTCCCCAAAAAATAATGTAAAAAATCCTTTATATTTATGATGGTCCTTTCTTAATGTCACAGTGTGCCAAACTGGCTAATCAATATCCAGATTAGGCACTTATCCAGACTGATCACATTTGTAGAAATTAGGTGCTTAAAATTGTGATAAGCTGAGTAGGGAACCAGTAAAATAATAAATAAAACCCCAAAAGGACAGAGCACTGCTTAAATTCTTCCTTTTCAAGATTTGAATCCTGTGTGCTTTGTGAAAAGACTGAACCTGCACTTCCCAAAGGAATTCACTAAGCTATAAATTTGAGTCATGCACACTCTTGAATTGATTTCGTCTTTGTTTTTACAGTTGGCCATATTGAATAACTGGACATATTGGTTTGAACGCCCTCAGACACGGAGATTGAAATCGTGTTTTTTAGACTCTACAGAAATATTCTGAAGTTAAAATATTGAGTAGAAACAGGAATCATATTATGTTTAAAGAAGGTGCTATATTTTTAGAAGCTCTATGTTGAGATATTCTGAGAGCACTTTTATCAGATCGGACCCTGTCAATACAAGAAAGGCTGGAAAATGTCTTTTTTATTACTCCTGAAGGTCATCAGGGAAAATAAGTTGCTAAACACCAGAAAGTATATACAGGGGGGAATTTTAGGGACCTAAGAAACTTCAGTGTCAGAAGCTGGGGCCACTGGTGTGTGTAGGTGTTTCTGAGGTCAGCTAGCACATGAAGGATATGAGTCAATCCTGTATTCAGATATGTAATCCTTCTGAGGTACCATCACACATGAGTAAGTTATTAGATAGATCTGAATAGTTAGAGGATCAGTACCCTAAACATGTGCAGGTGCTATTCAGATTTCCTAAGAGTTCTCTATAATCTTTCATTCCGTGGAAGGAATAATAAAAGTTTATCCACACTTTAGGGTTTCTGCTTATGCTCAGCCTGAACTTTTTGTATGCAAAGGCAGCAAGGAGCATGGAGGAGCTGAGAATTTACCTTTCTATTAAGTCTTGACAATAGCCTCTCCTAGTAATAGTGTACAGAAAGAAGTGAGCTGATCTGTAAATTTTATTAAAATATGACAGGTAGCTGTGTATTGCAACAGTGTTAGTGTGCCCACAGTAAAACTGATCTCCAGATCTGGAGTTAAAAGAGGGATTTTTCCTCTTCTCTTGTTGACAGGGAGTTATAATTTATCAGTATTGGATATTTTGCATGTTCTTTCTTCTGTAGTAAAAGTTATTAACTGCTTCCATGAATTATCTGGTCATCTCACTTATAATACCTCTGCTAAAGCAGAGGCTTAGGATAGCAGGAAT
>NW_010260873.1:10242-68820 GCF_000690775.1 Eurypyga helias
CCCTGTCGCTACTGCTGTTTTCTAATGGCAAATTAGAAATCTGAGCTTGTGCTTGTAATTGTGGGACCAAAGTTCATTACACAGCATGTGGTGATGGGTGGTACATGAGGACATGCCCTGGCTGGTGAGCCATGCTCTTTGTGCCCACTCTCATTGCAGCACTCCTGGTCATTTGCATTTCCTTTGCTGTTTTTATAAATGTAGGGGTGGTTGTGGTTGTTCTCGCAATGCCTGGGCCTCATCAGCATCTCTTGTGAGAGCTGCCAGCTCATGGTAGGTCCTTCTGCTGTCCCGGTGTTTCCCTGTCTCAGGAAACCCCACTGTGTGCTGAGATCTGCATCTCCACTGCAGATTGGGCCAGCTCTGGAGCAGCTCTTCTCAGCAACTGACTACTAGCTTCAGTTACATTGTGTTTAAATCCCCTTAATTTCTCCTTAAATTTAGTTGCATAGATATATAGCTTTCTACTTACCTGTAAGATGCTTTATGTATTCCCTATGGACTACAGTCCATGACACAGTGTTATTTCAGAGGGCATAGTCACCCACAGGTCCTGGAACATATCTGTCAGCACTGTGTGGATCTCTTGGAAATCCTCAGGTATCTCAAGCAAACAGTTGAGACCTTGTACATGGTGATAAAATCATTCCTTAAACTACCAAGTCATTGTATTTACTTAGCAAACTAAGTACTTTGAGGTTTTGAAGTTTACATTATAAGGAATATTTTTCAGTATTTTAAACATTGTTGTTGACCTTTGATATATCAAGTCCCAGTTGCTATATTTCCTCAAGTCCCAATCTACGCAGTCTACTTTTCTAGTATGGAGAATACATGTGTTTCTTTACTCATACTCATATTGCTTGTTCTCCCTCCAAAGCTGAAATGGTTCTCAAGATATAACATGAGTTCTAAGACAGTATCTTTAATCTAAACTCTATCTAAGATAGTTTGCTTCTAAACTTACTTGTGTATTAGGTTAGTTGTGACGGAAGTCTCTCTTTAACGATTTGTTGGAGCAAGTCCAGAGGAGGACTTATTGCAGCCTTCCAGTACCTGAAGGGGGTCTACAAGGAAGCTGGGAGGGTACTTTTTGCAAGGACCTGTAGAGATAGGACAAGGAGTAATGGGGTTAAATTGACAGTAGGGAGATCTGATTGGATATCAGGAAGTTCTTCATGGAGAGGGTGGTGAAGCACCACAGGTTGCCCAGAGAAGTTGTGGATGTCCCATCCCTGGCTGTCTTCAAGGCCAGGCTGGATGAGGCTTTGAGCAACCTGGTCAAGTGGAAGGTGTCCTTGACCACGGCAGAGGGGTGGAATTAGCTGATCTTTAAGGTCCCTTCCAACCCAAACCATTCTATCATTCCAGTTCTCCTTTGTCCTCCACCAATATAAGGCAATACAGTTTATTCAAGTTTTTACTATCCTTAGCTTAATTCTACCGGCATTGGTGGATTTCTAACAGTGGAGTAGTATTCTACTGTAAGTCTGTGCAACTGGGGAGTTACAGTCATTGACTATTAATTGGTTTGTGTTGCCATTTCAGCTGTCAATTATTAGTTGTATGAGTGGTCAGAATACTGCTTTGTACTGCTAACTCTAACTCTTACTTGATAGATTGTCTTTGATCAGTAGAATTTAAGATATGGCTGTGTATTTTCCAATCACCACTCATAAAAAACCAGATTGGTTTAGTGTTAGTTGATACGTTTGTCAAATGAATTGATTTACTTTTTTGCTTTTCTACATAAGTTACCAGCTTCACTGTGAACACTCCAACTCAGTTCTTACAGTTCTTTTAAATGTTTTTGACAACATGGTTTTGCTTTTTTTGAAGTTTCTGTACTGTTCAGTTTACTGTGTTTCTAGACTAGAAGGAACTGAATTCTTCTAAGCCTCACCAGAAGCAAACATAGAAACATGGAGTTAGGGAGTCCAAAGAACAACACAAATCATAGATGAGACTGATAGGGACAAAAAACCAAGATTATTTGTTGGAATTCTGCCTTATTCTGAAAAAAAAAAAAATATACAAACCTTTAATAGAATGTCAACCAAAGGGAAATAACTGGTTGTTGTTGGGTGTAGAGTATAGGATATAGAGACATCCAGATTAAAACAAGGAAATCCAGGTTTTCAGAATCTTAAAGTTAAATTTCTAGAATTCTGTAAAATGAAACTATAATGATGAAATGTTAATATATAAAAGCATTATAATATTGTTTATCTAAGGGTGAAAATTAGGACATGTACTTTTTCCCCTGTCAGTGTGGGACAGTATCTTAATAGCTTTTCATAATAATTGTGCTGTAATCAGGAAACATAATGGTTGTCACTTTGACAGAAACCATTGCCACTTAGGTTTAAGACATAAAAATCTTTGGCAGAAATTTCAGGCATGTAAGATTACTTTCACTTAAGGAGAACTTCCCCTTACAATATTAGCAGTAAAAGTCATTAAAGTCTTACAATTAAATCAGACTCTTTCAATAAGGGCAACAGTTCACTTGCCTATTAGAAGTTAATCATGTTATTCTTGAGAACTTTTTTGACCTAAAATCTATAACCAGAATGACTGGAATTCTTTAGGTAATACATGTCTCACTATGAACAAGCTATGCTCCAGAAAGAAAACAAAGGAAGTGATATCATTAATTTTATACACATTTTTTAAATGTATGGCAAATTAAAACCTAAAAACATTGTAGTGAAAATGCAGGAAGTTTCTGATTTTGCATCTCTAAATTTAGATCATATTTTACACATTTTTCTTGACACAAGCCCAGCTTTCAGTGTGCATCACTGCTGCTTCTCTTTGAAATTCAACTGACTGTTACAGCTTGGATGGAGAAGAGTGTCTAACTTTGATAGTGAACAGTAACATTGCTTCTTTCCAGTTCTTCACGGAAACAGACAGATAAACATAAGCAGCAGAAATGAGTGAGGCAAGTGAGCTATTAACCTAATGGATAAAGAACAGGGAGCTCATGTGCTGGAGTTTAAATCTCTGGGGTATGGCATTTTGCAGCACTAATTTACCAATTTGTTGAATTTCAAATACGGCTAAGAAACATTATAGCCAATTACTTCCAGTAGGGTTATAAGGCTGTATATTTAAATACCCTACTTGTACTGCTTTCGTGATAAACTGAAATATGTCTCATCTCTTTCCAGGCTGTTCCACAATAGCAGCTGTTTTTTAAATTCTCATTTGGGATAGAAGTTAAAAGTCCTTGAAAATTAAATTAAATTCATTCAATTAGGCTAAAGAAACATCTAAACTAACTATTAAAGGAATTTTATTTAGTTTATTTCTGCCAAACTGGAAAGTTAAAGAGACTTCAAACTATCAAAACTGCTACCATGTGAACTTAAATGGCAACCATAATTTTAACTCTGGTTTTATTATCTATTTATTTGTTTATTTTTTATTATTTATATCATGTTCAGGCATACAGAAATATACATTATATGTAAATCTGGAAAAAAGAATTAAAAAATAAACAGTATGAGGTTGTCTAAAAATATTTGTAAAGATACCAAGAACATTTTCACTATCCATCCAGTGAGATTCTTACCCATAAGAATATTGTCTATGTTATTCTGCCTCATATTGTTCATCTTTTCTTCAACTGTGAATTTTAAAAATCAGCAGTCCTGTCCATTTTGGAATTTTGTAAGATGTGTCTATTTCTTTGTCCCTTCAGAATATATCTTACAGGCTTGTATCTGAAGAAGTTAACGTTTCAAATGAAAACATGACAGATGCATACTTAACACATACGCCATGAAAGCATGACAGAGAAAGAGACATGACAGAAAGAGACATGACACATGACAGAATGCACTGTTGTCTTTTCTTACCAAGCACAGAGAAGGGACATGATCAAGATATATTAAAATAAATAAATAAATACATACTAAAAATCCCAAACCAAAACAAAACCAAAAAACACCCAAAAATTACTTGCAGTCAGGTCCTTGAGTACATTTCTTCTTTGTTATTTCAGCCAAATGTATTATTTTCTGATCCAAGTCATGAATTGTCATCCGTATTTTAAGTTTTAACTAGACAGTCATAGTTTACCATAAAACAGTTTATGTGTAGTATATATTTATAGGTATGTATGTGTATATATATTTTTTTAAAGTGTGTTATCTAAATATATCTGTTCATAGATACATATATTCATGCACACACACATGTACATACATATATATAAAAATATATACATGTATGTATGTGTCTTTAAGGTAACTAAATGAGCTATCTCTACTTGCTGCTAGGGTTAGAGGATTTAGAGATTATAACCTGCACCTTCAGGAATATTTGGTAAATTGGCTAGTCTTGAGTTGAAATAATAATAAAAAAAAATATCTTCCCAAACTCCTTGAAGGATTTGAGAGTCTCTGTTTTGCTCAAGATAATTATTTTTTTAACTGATTCCTAGGGAGTTTCTTTGATAACAAAACTAAGCAGTTTCCAAAAAGCCCCCCACCCAAATATTGCAGCATGCTGGATTTCCTTCACCGTAGACCATAGCATTTTAACAGATTCCTCTGTCATCCCTTTCCACCACACAAAAAAAAAAGCTATAGGGAAGTAACTCATGTTTTCTATCACCAGGGATTCCTTAGTCAACCCATGGTCTCAGGTCCAAATCGATACATATGAAGAGGGAGACAATAAAGAAATGTTAGGACAAAGAAGTCTGCTGCCACATAATGTTGTTGGAGTCCTTGAAGAGAGAAGAAAATGGACACTCAAGAACAGATCTGCAATTTGTATCTCTGACAAACATGTTAAGTGTAATAACTGCCTTTCGTATCTAGCACATCAGAACAGAGACAGTTGAGTTCAGCTTTACTTATACTGCTCTTGGTCACTCATCTCTGGATCTATTATTCTCATGAGAACAGTGATAATTAATATCTTCTCCACGTCACGGCACATCAGGTGCCAGTGTCTTCCTGAGGCTGGGAGCTGGGCACTTCAGGGGTTCCTCGGGGGCAGGAAAGCCGGGCCTCACCAGCCAGGCCCATCCCACCACTCCAGCTGGGGAGCAGAGAAGTTGGAGGGGCAGTCATTGACAGCCTCAGCCCTGGGTATCAGAGATTTCCGTGGGGATGAGGACAGGCTGAGGCTGGGCCGGCATGCCAGCCTGCAGATGAGGGTCAGGATCAGGCCTGGTGTGGGAAAGTGGGGTCAGGCACAGCCCAAGGGCAGGGCTGTGGGGACAGGGATGGACAGAGGTGGGGACAGAACATCAGCCTGTGGGTAAAGGGCAGGGCCTGGGTCAGGGACCATGGCTTGGCACAGGCCTGGCTGCAACACAAGGGTGCTGTTGTTCCAATGAGGGGCAAGCACAACTGCCTCAGCTAAAATCAGATTCCATGGGCAGGGGATTGCCAGGTTGGTGCTGAGATGTCCCCCAGCCCTGGCAGCCAAGCCCCCTGGAAGGAGAGGATGGACTGAGGGCCTTCACATTTGAAGCTCAGAGAAAGAAACTGTGCTCTGGTGGGATTTTATTTTCCCCCTTCCCTTCCGTGACAAATGTTTATTTTATTTTGATGATGAAATTAAATCACTGCAGAAACACTGATGTTTTGCAGGATGGAAGTATCATCACAGCTTCTGACTTAGGCACCAGCTTTCTCAGTTGTAGCTGGACCCCCACATGGTGATCTCCAGGGTATACTGCACAGATCAGCTGTATTAATTTCTTCTCTACAGACAGTAGCTTGATCTGAAAACTTGCATGGTGCAAGTGATATACAGGTTGTTATCCAGAGTCTCTAAATCCTTTTGTGATCTGGAAAATTTAATTACCTTAAATAAAAAAAGCCTCTAATTAGTTTTTTATCTCAAGATGATATACTTAATAGGAGAAAAAACGGACCATCATTATACAAATTTCCAATACTCAATTTTTTAATCTCGAGAAATTTGGTCTTCAATTTATTTTCAATTTTACAAAATTATCTTTTGTTCCTTTGATCTTCTCCAACTGTGCATAAACATAGAGCTTTGCTCCAAATAAAAGAACAAAGCAAGTAGTAGCATCTGCTTCTTTAATAGCTGATTCCTAGTTGTGGAAGAGAGGAAAGAGTTTCCTCTGACAGAGCTTGTTTGCAACTCAGCCTCAGATAGACTGAGGACTATGCCTGCCTGTTGTAAGTACCTGCCAGATGACAGTAATTACATGTACATCTTTTAACTGAAAAAGGGAGCATATGAGAAAATGTTATTTTTAGCTCTTCTCATCTTCTATCCCTCTTTTCTTATTTCTTCATTAATATTAGAAATTCTACTTGAGGGACAAAACCACCACAGATAAGATAACCTGTGGCTGGATGAAAAAAATAATGAATGAAGGCGGGCTATATATTAAAGATGAAAGGGTCGTGATGATAAAGAGAAGTGAAAGAAATATTTTCTGATATATTATCCAACTCTTTATTTTCCACATATTCTTGAGATTATCAAATTTTGAGAAAAAAAAAGAAATAACTGTGAGAAATATTACTTGCCTTAGCTGAAAAAAAACTGACTAAATGTTTCAATCATTCCAGAGAAACAGTTGTAATGAAACTTTCTGGAATATTATTAAGTTAATAAAAGGAAACGAGTTATTTAAGTTGCAACTAGTAACAGAGTGGATCATGGAGAATGAACGATATCACATTTGAAACAGACCAAGAGATGCACCAAAGAGCAATCTGTAAAAAATGCAGTATCTTGACTAGCCCTAACAGTTTAATGTTTTAGATTTGAAAATCTGTTCAATTTCTACTCAGAAGTTTTGATGGGGGTATTTTTTTTCTGTGTGTGGTTTTGGTTTTGTGTGTGTGTGTGTGAATGTGTCTTTGGCATAGTCTTCAAAAGATTTATCTGTAAAACCTCTGTTAATATCCTCAGATTTTTAGAAGAATTTTTAGTTTTTCAGTCTTCTAACCTGGATCTTATCAGCATGATAAATGGTTAGATTAGAAACGTGCATGAATGAGCAACTGACAAAATGTTACAGTAATTAAATGCTTGGTAATATGTATAGAATTTTTCATTTGAACTTTATTGGTCTTTATTATGGACAGTAAATGTGTTCTCAGAGAGGAAATAAATGCTACCAGTTTATGTGCAGGCATAATGTAAAGTAACCATTACAAAAATCCATAGCTACAAACAAAGAATTATAGGAAACCATTAACAAAAACTAGTGTTCTGTTATGGAGTTGTAGCTCACACATAAATTGAGTTTTGTAGTGTTACACTATCCTGGTGTTCCTTTATCCCAATGACAGGAATATTGGAAATTCTCCTTTTTGGTCTTCTTTTTTCTATACTAAAAAACCTCTGTTCTTACAATTTTCATTCCCATTACTGTGCTTTATCTTCTGTCTGGTTTGTCTTAATGCTTCCTGTAGAGTCCTGGTCAAAACAGAGTACCCTATTTCCACTGTTATCCTGATACCACATGGTAGGAATCAATAACTGAAAGTATCCTAGAATTATGTTTGCCTTTCTACAAGAGCATCACTAATTTTTGATTCTTTTTTAAAATCTTTCCATTTGGGCTTTAATGACTGACAAATACTTACTTTATATTTGTATATTTGATGTTTCTAAGCTAAGTGTGGTTGTGTACTTCGTGTTTATTGCATTTCATAATCTTTATTTCAGACTGGTACTATAATTTATGAAGATCATTCTGTCTTCTCAAGTTTTTTGAAAACCCCATGCTTTGTATCACCCACCTGGCTTACAATTGCACCCTCAATGGTGCCATCTCAATCTTTTGTGAAAATATGAAATGTTGCTTGATCAAGTACAGATTTCCATGATCCATAATATTTCTAATGGCATTTGACAACACAATATTGATAATAGGTCTTTGTGCAGGTTTGAGGTTTCATTTTGTCCTGTTTTGTTTTAACTATGGCCAAATAAAAAATAATACTAATTGAAAGAAAACACAGATTTACCTTTCCCTTGCTATTACTCTGGTGAGAATTTCTTTCTCTAAGGCAAAATTCTTTACATACACATGCCAGGAAATACCCTAGTTGTATATTAATCCTAGTGTCTCAGAATTATTCCCTTAGCAATAATGGATTATGCAGTAGTAAAAAGAAAGCATTTCCCACATACTAGAAAAATCAGATATTTCATATAATGTGCTAAAAATATTTATCTTGAATTTGTGATTCCAGAACTCATCATAATGCTACAGCTTATAAATTTGCACTGAGAAAAGAGAGCAACTGGTAATGGAGTACATTGAGAACTAGATAGGTAGAAAATTAACTTATTCTACCACTAAGTTGATCATAATCAGTATTTTTCACAAATACCATAACGTGTCCCTAACTTCAGTTTACGTGTCCTAAAAATTAACATCTAGTATAAATTACTTTTTTTCATTATTATTAATGTGGGGCACCTTGTCTTTGGAATTACTGTTAAGGTCATGTTTAATAATAATATGTCTTTAAAGTGCAAAATTAGTTTGATAAGAAATGCAGAAGCCAGAAGGTAATGGTTCCAGATAAGCCTACATTTCAAATATATTTGACACACCAGCAAATTGTCTGAATAGTTCAGAAACTGCAGGTGCTGGGGAAGTATTTCATATTGCAAATTCTTGGCTTTTTTGCTTGTTGAAATATAATTAATGACAAACCTGTAGATCAGATACACATTGTTAAATTTCACAAAGAGGCTAATAGTTTCTTCATTTATGAAAATAGGTTGCTTTAAAATGCACAGCCTGAACCTCATTTTGCATCCACAGGTTCTCAGGATCCCTTCCCTTTCATACAACGTTAGGCACTTTTTCAATGAAAGACACCAGGACTACATCAATTAAAGAGTAATTTAAATATATAGGCAACAATAGAGAGACAAAAGCAGAGAAGAATCAACTGTGAACAGAATGGAGTCTTTTCATCAATACAATACAATATTTCTTATAGGAGAAAATTCACTTTACCCTGAAAGCCCAAGTAATCATTGTGTGAAAGAAAATGTGTGACTGGGATGAAAAGATAAAAATCAGACACTCCTCAAAGTAAGCTAGGGTAGGGGGTTGTAGCGGAACTTCCCTGTGATGAATAGAGCAACTAATCCAACATAGGAATTAGGACATCATTCATGCTATGGCATTTAGAGAGCTTGTTGCACTTTCCTAGGTTTTATTGCCTGGATTTTAGGCAGGTCTGCTCAGACCACCTATGCCGCTTTTTTTCCTGACTTAGGCTTGATACATCATAATATATCCCCTCTTGCCCTGGGCTCCCTACTACTCCTTTGTGCCACAATTACAAGACCATTTTACAAGGGTTTTCAATTTTTGTAAGTTATATTTCTGTCTATCCCATTATAAAACTAGATCTTCACTTTAGACTGGAGACTTCTAAAGCTATTCTCAAGCAATTGGGACCCTCTCCTTTAACAAAAGTTGATTCTGATTAGAGAGAGAGAGAGAGAGAGAGTGTCTATATTTGATATAGGTAAACATGAAAATTTACAAGCCAGATTTTGCCTTGGAGCTATGAAAGTAAAATTTATTTTTTCTAATTTGGCCATTTTGGCATGGGCTAGTTAAATAGATGGAAATATCACAGTTATTCATCCAAATGCCGAGCCTTCATGATTTACCTATTAAATCCTGTTAATTAATGTAAAATGTGAATAATCACCAAGTTTGGTCCATTAGGGTAAATCAGACCCATGGCAATTGTAGAAAAGGAATGTAGTCACCAAACCAATATTTTACATAACAGAATCATAGAATCATAGAATGGTTAGGGTTGGAAGGGACCTTAAAGATCATCTAGTTCCAACTCCCCTGCCATGGGCAGGGACACCTTCCACTAGACCAGGTTGCTCAAAGCCACATCCAGCCTGGCCTTGAAGACATCCAGGGATGGGGCATCCACAACATCTCTGGGCAACCTGTTCCAGTGCCTCACCACCCTCTCCATGAAGAATTTCTTCCTGATATCTAATCTAAACCTCCCTGATTTCAATTTATACCCATTTATAACAGATCTTTGTGAGGATTCACTCTTCCTCCAAATATTGAAAGTTTGTCCACTCACCACTCCTTCACTCTTTTTTTCGCCTACATTTTTTGTCTTCCTTAAAGATGCATTTGTGAAGAAATCAATAATACACAGCTACAAGACATCATCTAGACAATGCAGCTCAATGTTTTATTGCAGTTGATCCTTATAGCATTTGATATGTATCTGATACTGACTATGTGTAATCCTCATGATTATGTTTAGAAGTAAATAATAATAATCTCTGAGGCAATCTCAGAGAAGACTTTTGAGAAATGCTTGAACATAGGTTACCTATGATCAAAACAATAGAAAAAACAATGGAGTTTTAAGAAAGGTGAATGCCTGATGTTTTCTTTTGGTGAGACCAGGTTGCTCAAAGCCTCATCCAACCTGACCTTGAACACTTGCATGGAAGGGGTGTCCACAACTTCTCTGGGCAACCTGTTCCAGTACCTCACCAGCCTCTCTAATCTAAATTCACCCTTTCTCAGTTTAAAGCCATTACCCCTTGTCCTATCAACATAAACAAAACATGCACAACATGATTTAATCTCAGTGGTCTACATTATGAAAATGCTGATGGACTTACATTTGATCTAGTGAACTAAAGAGAGCAGTTGAAAGTTGACCTTAATAACTCAGGACAGTAGCTAATATTGAGAAGTATAGTTCAGAGATTTAGGATTACTCCCTCTGAGAATTCAACACAGGAAATTTCTTATCTGATATCCCTCAAAGGACTTTTTTCATTACCTTTGTACAGACAGCTATACAACATCCAAAAGATATTTGACAGTCTAATTTGGAGGTAGAAATGCTGCTATCATGTGCCTAATTTTCTTCACCTACTGATTATGTCTGACATAGCACACTTCAGAAAGTCACAGTGCATGCAGATGACATGACAGAATAACTACTTTCGTACAATATTGCACTTACATTGACTAATCATGGTGTAACTTACTCATAATAAATTATCAGCAAATGCAACAAAAGGACATTGCTGTTTTATTAGAGAGAATCTAAACTATCTGAAATAGCAAACAAGATTAATGACTATTATTTTTATTACACAGAATAATAGTTGCCTTCAGTTGGACTATATAAAGATGCTTTGGCATTTGCTTATATTTATTTTTATTAGTGTTCATTAGGATTTTATCCTTTCCTTTAATGAAATCCAACACCAGATGCATACTGAAAAAAAAGAAAAAAAAGTTAGCTTTAGTGCTTGCAATTTGTTTCACTAATTGTAGATAATCGCAGAATATTTTTTGGTCCCTGTGATTTGCATTTTTTCTACATTATTCAGAGGACAAACCCCAGGGATCATTGGAATAAAACAGCAGCAATACCACTGAGCATTCCCAGCATTATATACAGCAGATTTACTGATCTTACATACAGAAAAATAAAACTGAAATATTTTAAATTAAAATATTAATTTGAATATTAAATAATGTAGAACATAATAACATTCAAGAATGTATTAATCTGTCATTGCTAAAGAATATGTATTGTACACTTTGTATCATAGTTTCTCTTGATATTATACTTTTTTTGAAATACCTTCTGACATATTCAGTAGTTTTTAGCAGACATCATAGAGGCACAAGGATGAAATAGCAGAAATAAAAGAGTTTTGTGTGTGTAAGAAAGCATTGTACAGGTAAATTTCTACCTGGATATTAATTCAATAATATCAGTAAAAGTTGCTGCAATTTTTTTTTTTTTTTCAAAACATCAATTGCTGCTGAACAGAAATCCTGAAAAAGTGCAATGAATTATGAAAAGATTAATTAATTAATAATAAGGACATAAATGAATTTGTACACATTTTTGAATTTTCATTTATATCAACTATAGTGTGAAGGTTTTTTTTTAAACCCAGAGAATCTTTTTAGAAGAGAGGATGAGAAAATGTGCTGTCTTGTAGAGTTCTGTAGGTGTTTCTCTACGACGCAGGTAAGTCACTTCTTGTTCCTCTATTTAGGGTTGAGAAGAAACTAGCACTTTGGAAGCCAAAAATCCCACTTTATAGCAGTCATAATAGCCTAGTGTGTAACAGGCCCTGATCTTCTCCCTGAATATAGCTTGACAGGGTAAAAATATTTTGCTATTCCTGTTGCAACAGTTCCAAATATTTTATGATTTTACTATACCTTACATTCCCTTGAAAATAGTCAATGTTCCATTTTATGATACATACATAATCATTTCAATGGTAAACATAATCTTTGTTCCAAAACGGAGAATTTAAAGTATATTCAGATGAGGCGAAACTTCCAGACAGTAAATTCATACAAAAGAAACTTCAGCACTGAAACTACGAACAAAAGTGTCTTTAACTCTTCTCAAATTCCCTAGATGATTGTATTGCCATCTTTGTAAGAAGGCATAATGCTTGATGGTGGCTGGAGTGGCAGATTGTACTGTTTTGTGACAGATTTGATGCTTACAGAAATAGTTTTTTCTATAGTTCCCAAGGTTCATCTCACACTAAAATCCAGCTACTTCAATAGCTGTAATAGTTTCTTGCAGCTATTATTGTATTCTTACATAAATTCTTAGATACAATACCTGTGTAAGGACTCTCAGATTTTCTCTGGAGAACAGATCTCACATTTCCTGATAAATTTATTGTTGTCTAAAAAGCTAACACCTGTTTCTACTTTTTGCTTTAAAGAGTAATAGATAGACTTTCTCAAGAAGACATTTTTTTCAGACTTCATCTTTCTTCTTCCAGATTTTTATCTTTAAACCCCCTCAATTTCAATCCATCATTAGATCTCAAAAAACTGGTATTCAAATCAAAGATATCATATTGCTGATGTGAAGAATTTACAGGTCTTAGTCTTCTGCTTTGGACTGTTCTGTTTGTACTTTTCAAAAAACAATCTGATAGTTTCAATTATTTTAATTATACTATTAATTATACTATACCCCGTATCACAACCATCTCCGCAAGGAAGAAAAGACAGGCTATATTTGTAGGTGCTTTCTGAGGGGAATAGGGGGTCCAATATGCAGAACAGACCCACCCCTTAGGGAAGTCTGCTGCCTCCCTGGGGCTTGCATGAAGGACATCACTAGGTAACTTCCTAACCTGATATGGCCATTGTACTGTTACCCATTACTGCTCTTCCATGTGGTGATGAAGCTGCAACATATAGTCCAAGGGCGATCCAAAGAGACTGCAGGGCCTTGGGACAATTGGTAAGGGCAGCTGGAGCATAGAGGTAATTTTTTTCCTCTATGCTTCCAGTTCTGGGTGGTAACATAAGAAGAAACAGATGGGCGCAGTCTGTTAATACACGGCTCTCTGGCTGGTGTCACCACCACAATTTTGGCTTGCTTGATAATGGGATGGACTACATGGCACGAGGCCTGCTGTTGTCAGGTGGGATTCATGTTTCTCAAGAGGGAAGAGAGTCTTGGCTCATGAGCTAGCAGGGCTCATTGACAGTGCTTTAAACTAGAGTCGAAGGGGGAGGGGGATAATATCAGGCTCACCTATGGCAAGCCATGAGATGACATACTGGGACTAGAGGGACAGGGCACTAGTGAAGGCCCTCAGCCAGTTGCTCTGAGGTATGCTGGCTACACTGCAACACACTTGAAGTCTTAGAGAGATGAGCCAGAGGCTTCTGAGGTAATAGGATCCAAAAGGGGAACACCAGTCAAATACCTCAAAGGAATTAGGAGGTGTTCCTCTAAGAAGGTGACATGGCTGACAGCACAACTGAAGTGACTCTACCCCAATGCACACAGCCTGGGCAAAAACGGGGAGGAGTTGGAAGCCACCATGCTGCTAGAAACTATGATCTACTTGCCATTACTGAAACTTGGTGGGACGAATCCCACAGCTTGAGTGCAGCTATCAACAACTACAGTCTGTTGAGAAGGGACAGGATAGGAAGGAGGGGTGGAAGTGTATTTCTATACATCAAGAATTGAGTCCAGTGTGAAGAGCTGTCTCTGAGGAAAGGCTGTGAGAAAGTTGAAAGTTTATGGGTAAGAATCAGAGAGCAAAGCAAGAAAGAGTGAACCTTGTGGTTGGTGTCTACGACAGGCCATCTGATCAAGGAGAGCCTATTTACAAAACCTTCTTACTCCAGCTACAGGAAGCATCATGCTTGCAAGCTCTTATCCTTTTATGGGACTTCAACCACCCCAACATCTGCTGGAAAAGTAGACTGGTGAGCTGTAGGCAATTGAGAAGACTCCTAGAATGCACGAAGCATAACTTCTTAAACTTGTTAACAGACAAGCCCTACCAGAGAGGATGTCATACTGGACCAGTTGATCACCAATGCAAGTGAGCTACTTGGTGACATCCAGATTAGAGGCAGTTAGGCTGCAGTGATCATATACTGGTGGAGTTCGCAGTCCTGAGGGCTATGGGGCAGGCGAAAGCTAAAGTCAGGACCCTGAAGGATGAAGATTGGTGACAAGTGGTGCCCCTCAGGGGTCCATACTGAGACCAGTACTGTTTAACATCTTCATCAATGACATAGTGGAATCGAGTGCACCCTCAGTAAGTTTGTAGATGACACCAAGCTGAGGGGTGTTGAGGAACATGATGCCATCCAGAGGGACCTGGGCAAGCTTGAGAAGTGTACCCTTGTGAGCTTCATGAGATGCAACAAGACCAAGTGCAAGGTCCTGCACCTGGGTCAGGGAAACTCCCACTATCAATTCAGGCTGGGGATGAAGGAATTGAGAGCAGCCCTGTGGAGAATGATTTGGGAATGCTGGTGTATGAAAAGGTGGAGATGACCTGGCAATGTGCACTTGCAGCCCAGAATGCCAACCGTATCCTGGGCTGCATCAAAAGAAATGTAGTGAGCAGTTTGAGGGAGGTGATTCTGCCCCTCTACTCTGCTCTGGTGAGACCCCACCTGGAGTGCTGTGTCCAGCCTCAGCACAGGAAAGATATGGAGCTGTTGGAGCAGGTCCAAAGGAGGGCCATAAAAGTGATCAAGTGGGAATGGATCACCCGTCCTGTGAAGACAGGCTGAGGGAGTTGGGGTTGTTTAGCCTGGAGAATAGAAGGCTCTGGGGAGACCTTATTCCAGCCTTCCAGTACTTAAATAGGGTTTATGATAATGTGCAGGCTGACTTTTAGCAGAGCCTGTTGTGACAGGACCAGGGTTAATGGTTTTAAACTAAAACAGGGTAGATATCAGTTAGATATAGGGAAGAAGTTATTTACAGTGAGAGTGGTGAAGGGCTGGAACAGGTTTCCCAGAGAGTTGATAGATACCCACCCCTGGAAACATTCAAGGTCAGGTTGGACAGGCCGCTGAGCAACCTGATCTCCTTGAAGATGTCCCTGCCCATTGCAAGAGTTTGGACTAGGTGACCTTTAAAGGTCCCTTCCAACCCAAGCTATTCTATGATGCTATGGTTTACTTACTGTATAGGTAAATAAATTGGAATGACAGGTATTCAAAATCCCTTACAACTATACAGGGAGGTCTAATAGCTGGAAAAAATAGGAACAGAGCACAGAACATTCAAAGGTACCTTTAGAGGGAATGTGTGTTAATTTTTTCATAAGAAATGTTTAATAGGGCAGACTTTATAAAATATATAATTTTAGTTCAACACCTGCAATTAGATTTGAAACTGTCTTATGATACCAAAATAGAGGATGTCAGATTATATGACACTAGTCCCTTTGGAATGCAAAATCTACTGATTAGTCCAGAAATGACAGTAATTTGTGAGGCCTCCATTTTTGGTTCCTCTTAAAAAGCCAGTATGTTTTAAGTGAACAGTCTCCATACTAACAGATAGCATGCATATTATGTAAAAGGTAGACTATCTTGTCCCATACCATATATGAAACTCTGAGGTGCTCAGAAAATAAAATGAGGATGTTAAAAAATCCAACACTGATTGTGATTTAAAATGAAATATGTGCATTATCAGGTTTTCTGTAAGCTAGGAATTTTTTTTAAAAAGCTCTTTTAGTTTCTAAATATTTTTTATTCCTCATATTATCTTGAGTGAAATTTTCTCTTAATTCAGAATCTTGAATATGGTATTTACATTAAAAAATTATTAAGAATTATTATTTCTTGTGTCTAAAAGGATTTTTGATTCAAAATTTATGTTTCTGAGAAATTTTTTTGATCATATGCAGACTTAACATTGCAAAGATTGCAGTTAAAACTTATAGCTGTAAAACTCTGTCCAATTCATTACCAATCGTAAAGCCCCAGGCTTCACATATTTCTGCCAGTAGAAGACAGAAGAGAGCTTGATATTTATCTGAAAATATTAGGTGTGAGTTTTAAGGATATCTAGCAATGGGAAAAAATAGTGGCAAGGCTATTGCAATGGATAGTCTTGTCAAAATAATTAACAAGGCAAATCATCATCTATGAAACCTGCCAGTTTTCAGGGCACTAACATATATTTTTGGCACATCATATTTACATACTCTCCTTCTGTTTGTTAAAAAATTGGTGTCTAAATAATATGGCATCTTGTCAGGAAATAATGTTGGAATGAATTAAAATGAAAGTGAGAACTAAAGAAATGTTTGGTAAGTTAAGAATGAATTTAAAATTGATTGGAAATCTCATGTGAGAGTTGAAACTGATTATTCATCAGTAAGCAGAAAATGGCTAGATAAAAATTTTGTAATATTTGACAATTTATAAGTAACCATTCTCTGGTAGTTCCCAAAAATGTAAAGATAAACTTCCTATACATGCTGATGTACAAGAACATCATATCAGGAAACACTGAAATGAATTAAATTCAACAGGATTTTTGTATCAAACTGACTTGACATCAAAGTGAGTTTAAATCAAAATGTATTATCATCAATGAGCTAAAAATGGGTCATAGAAATAGAATAAAACACTGAAGCAAACTGATGGAACTTGGCAAGTTTCATCGATATAAGCATTCTCTTGTAAGATCTGTGCTAAATCTGACAATAACTCTTTGTATTGTTGCGTTTCTGTTTTGAAAAGACAAACATACCATATGAGCAGAAATAGGAACGGTGGCAATTCATTTTGATTGCAGAAATACAAAATGACTGGTATATATTTTGATTGATGTTTACCAGCAAATTACTCTGCTTTCATTAAGACGTGTTTCAGAGTATACAGGACAGCATGTATGTTTACCAGAAAAGTGCAGAAATTGCACATGTACATGCTCCTAAACAGGAGGTGCATTTTTTCCCCACTGTTATTCATGTGCTTCTTAAGCTTTTCTCAGATTCAGTATAACTGCATGGGTGAAAGTCCATACTTACTATCTTATTTTCTTGGTTGCCTATGGAATGGATTTAGAATTAATGAAATCATGAATTGTTGAGTTCACCTTTTCTGGATGGAGAGGCAGGAGATATTACTAGTAGAAGCTGAAACATAAGCAAAACGAATGAACCTTCTCAGTATCTTGTGGATTTGCCCAGGAGTGTAGAGATTGTCTGCACAATGAGAAGGCCAATTTGAGGTCCTCTATTTCAGTACAGAAACTGTTTTCAGCCAAGTCAGAATCAAATCCCAGCTGTGACAATGATATTTCACCACTGCCTAAAGAAAAACACAATTAATTCATACGGAATGATGCTTCATTGTGCTCTGTGCAGCTTTCAGTTCTATTTTAGATCTTGTAAACTCCTACCTATACAGTCTGTATCTCTCAGCTTGGGTAGGGTATAGAAATCTATGCTTCCTCTCAACATCCATCACTAATTGGATCCTGCTATATTATGGTACATATGTACAAAAATATGGTGTTAGAAATACAGGTCTGTGCTTCTAATAGGCCAGATTCAGCATTTATGCTAAAGCTAATTTGATCTTTGATGGTGAAAAGTAGAACAATTTCCAGGGTAAGACAATGGTAGTATACTTGCTTCCTACAAAGAGAAAAACAATAAAGAAACTATGCACACTGAGCAATCTACTTCTGTATGTTTTCTATTTCTTAGAGCTCTGGGATGTAGCTAAAGTTGAAATAATAATATAACAAGCATCTCAATACCTACAATTAGTACCTACAATTATGAGCATGATCCTGCATAACTCTGCACATATGCATGATCCTCATCTTTGGTGGATTAGCTACCAGAGATAGTTTTACAGAATCAGGACAATGGATTTTGCCGCAAGTTTTATATTGTGGCTTTAAGATATAGAAACTTGCTGAAACATTTCACTGGAGTATGGCTTAGAATTGCTATCAAAGCTGCAGTGTCTGCCAAGAACTAATTAAAAAGAAGCTATCTTGAATAAACTGGATTTAAAAGTTATAGGCATGGCAGTCAAGTTAATTATCTTATTTACTTGTGATTTTAAAGGTACAGTAATAGCTTATGTGGAATATTATTTTTCAAAAATTATGATCAGTATAACTGTAGAGTGTGTATTGTATCCAGACATGCCAGAGTGAGACCCACTGTGCTGAATGCAGAGTGAAAAGAGGAAAACTCACAGAAATTTTGTTTATGTCTAGTACATCCCAGTGCCATACAGCTATTAACGCTGCCTGTGTATTCAGCATTGTGTATGCACTATTCCCTTTCTGTGTCCTTATTCTTTCAGATAATATAGAAAATATCAGGATGAAAATGGGGACATGTGGAATATACAGAACAAGAAGCTTCTATGTGAATCTAGTCTCAGATATGGCGGCTTATCTCTGTCCCATAAAGGGGAAATCAGCATGTATCTCTGTCTCTGCTTTAGGGTTTTGCATAGTGCAGTATTTAAGGAATTTTGCATTGGCCCTCCAAAAATGTATTGGAAAATAATCTCCCTGATTTTATCTATTATTCACCTGTTCATGAACCTATAATTTTAAGGTGCGTCTTTGTTCTTCATCACTAGGCTGTAGAGCAGTTATCATTGGCAAAAAAAAAAAAAAAAAAAAAGTTCTTTTAAATACTTTGAGGAAAACTGTCCTTCTGGTTCAACTGGTAAATAACAATATTCTATAATGTAAGGAAATTTTGCTGCTTCACTCTCCAGGTCTGGTTCTTTCATGGAACACTACTTGATAATGTAGATATAGTCTCAGTTTCCTAAACACTTATTCCTGTGTGTGATTAATTTTCCCCTTGAAAGCACAAATGGAGAGCAAAAGGAGTGTATGACTGTAGTGCCATTTTCCAGTTATTAAACTACTTACCTGAAATCAGTAGCAGAATGCAAACCTTCAAGAAATCACAAAAAACAGATGTGCCTTTAAACTCCAACCTACATAGAGTATATTGCCAAATCACTGTATAGATGTCATACCTACTCACTGAATACTAAACCTTTATAGCGAATCATAGAAAGATCCTTTTATCTCTCTAAAATGTTAAAATACTTATTAATTTAAGTAAGATGTGAATTATGTCATAGGAAACACAGAAATATCTACCTGTCCTTATTTGCATAATAAAACTTCAGCAATTTTAATAAGATAAATTCTATTAAAATTCAGTTCTACTACTGAAATACATACATTATTTCAGTTTCTACATCATAAGATTCTTACATTTTTATAGTAAGTGTTTCTTTTAATATTCCTTGAAAATACAAGATAATTAATTTTTTCTCTCTGATCTTTGCAAATTTTGCATAATGCTGGCAAAGACAAAACAGTTTAAAATTATGGTGAGGTCAGAATCAAAGTATAATCATCAGATATAAGTCAGCAAATAACAAAGCAGATATGAGGGTTATATGAACTAGCCTTAAGGTATTTTTGGTCATCTCATTGTCTACCTCAAAAATATGAATGTGTTCAACAACCAAAGGAACGGGCACACAACAAATGCACAAGTGTTTATTAAAGAAGCAAATAAGCAATCAAGCTGGCAAACAAACAAACAAACATCAGTGTCCAGCCTTGTGCTTCAAACTTATTTTTAAGAGTTTGATCCCTTAAAAGACATACTCTAAGCAGGTTTCCTTTCCTCCTGCACAGTGACATTTTATCAGAGGCACACTGCAGTAGAAAATGCAGCCTTTTCAGCAAAAGCTGGAACATTGTCAGACACAGATATAAAACATAAAATTTACTTTGACATCAGATAATGAGCTTCTGGCAAAATTGTGTCTTCTTGTGGTTGTCTTTGCAAATCATTCACCTCAAAAAGAGCAATGTGCATTATATCCAGATTCTGGCCAGATTCTACAGAATAATAATGCAATTTTAAGTTTGTTGTGTTCTGTGTCCTGTCTGTAGCTAAGTGGTTGAGAATTAAATTATACTGCCATGGGTGGCATTGTAAGTTTGATTCCTCATGGGGACCAGATTTTGTTCCTACATATACAAATGGTTTTACTTAATCTCTGAATTAATGTTCTCAGAATACTGTTTAAAATTTTTGAAGAATTGGAGTGCTACTCCCACCTTATATTTTCATTTATAACCATCAAATCTGATCTAGGAGAAATACTTTGTCAAAGCACTGTTTTTATGAACTAAAGTAATAACCGACTGGAATGTCCATCTGGCCTAAATGAGATATTGTACTCAAATGCTTAGCACTGAAATAAAAAATCAAAGAAACAAATCTCGATGCGACATGATGCTTCATAGGTTTTCCTGTTAGTGCTGAGAAGTATGTGACTACCACGCCCCCCAGCCTTGGTGAGGATAGCATACTCCCGTCTAGCCAATGTGCTTCTTATTGGGCACCTGCAGTAACTGTGCCTTTTTTCCCCCCCTTGTGATTGTTAGTAGGTTTTGTCTAAGGAATCTTAACAATAACAATAATTTTGACCCAAATGAGACTTGGAGTTCTGGATTTTTTTTACAAGGATTAGAATAAATGTCTGATGAAAGAGTTCTTGCACTGGGCTGATAAATAAAAGTGTTATTGAAACAAGTAGTATTTCATATGAAGGCCTCAAAAGCTGTGAGAACTTAAAGGAATGGCACAATATGCTTTATGTGGTTGTAAATTCCAGCTTGCTTGTGTTTATAGTACCAAATGCATAGAATCATAAAATCCTAGAACATTTTAGGTTGATGACCTTTAAGATCATCAAGTCTAACTGTTAACCTAACACTGCTAATACCACCTCTGACCATGTCCCTAAGCATCTTGTCCATATGTCTCCTAAATACCTCCCGGGATGGTCACGCAACCACCTCCTTTGACAGCTCATTCTAATGCCTGATAACTCTTTCAGTAAAGAATTTTTTTCTAACATGCAATCTAAACTGTCCCAGATCCTCCTTCCAGCACTTTTTGTAGATGAGCATAATTTTATGAAAAATGATAGAATGTTCTTCTTCCAGTACAATTGATCTATCTATCCATTCGTCTATCTGTATCAAAATAAGGTGTGCTTCACAACTCGGACAGAATGTACTATATTATCATAGTTATTTAAGTTATTTCTCTAAAGTCATAAACATGTTCTTAGGTATCTGTTCAACATGGTATGCAAGAATGTGTCTATCTGTAAAAAATACACATAATTATGGTTAGGTATGCTAGTATTCCTTAATGAATTAGGATTTAGAGGAGAAAAGAAATAATTTGTTTTATTAGAAAATCTAGGTATTTATGGTTCAGTCAAATCTTAAGTCTTCCGAAATGGTAAAATCTAGCCAAATCAGGTTACTTTTTTTTTTTTTAAATTACTAATTCTTCCGCATGTACTCTTCACCTATTAATTTGTATTTCATGAGACAGAATCTGTGTAAATGAGTATGCCTGGTAATATGAGACAGAAAAATATGGCTCGGAATCAAACCACTTGCAGAAGAAAATGGTTACATAGACATAAATTTTGGTCATGAAATTTTAGTCCCCATTACCTGCGGGGTATGTTGTAGTGAAAGTAACAGGTAGTTAACTATTTACCAGATACTTCTCAGGCCATAAAAGAAAATCCTTTTCTTCCCCTTAGGAACAAAGTCTTTAAAATACAGAGTGACATAAATGTGTGCAGTGACATTTTTAAAACATGTAGTTTGTTGTTAAGGATACAGATGCTGAACAAAGCACTACCAAATCTCTAATACTTCTCTTTCACAATTAGTATTAAAGCTTGATATTTTTGCCACCTAAATTGTTTATTCTATATTTGGAGAATGGGTTTAGGACATGAATAATACTTAGATATTTTAGCAAGGTGATTAGAATAAACTCTTAAAAGTGTCTCTGAGATATAAAAGCTTAAGTCATTATATAAAAACGTACTGGTGTGATATAATGTAGCATCTCCATGTGGGAATTAGGTATGCAGGTGCTCAAGATGCTTGTGAAACCCTGCAAAGTTACTATCTATACCCTTAGATGCTTAGATCCTTTTCTTTTTTTTTTACATCTGGTCCTGTACATTTTTCAGTTTAAAATAATAGCCATAGTTTTAGGTCACATAGGGACAGATATTTTGCCCTAAGTCTTAATATCTAGAACTGACTCTTATCTAATCTTTTTCAGAGTTTGGGGTTTACTTTCAAAGCACAGGCTCAGAAGCTTTCAGCCTTTCCTCAGTGGGCCACAATCAGGATTTCAGCTGAGTGTGCAGGATAAAATCCCTGGGAAATGTCTAGAGCTTTTTTAAAGTCTTTAGTTCTTTTAGTATTGAGTATGAGATATCTTTTCTGCTTGTTGGAAGCATCATCTCAACCACTTCAAGGCTATGCCACACTGGATTTTCCTATGTGTTTCTTTGTCAAATGCTTATGCTGTGCCACTGAACTTTTGCATTATTTTTGACCCTGATGCTTTAGACAACAAGCCTCATGCTAGCAAAGAGAAACCAGTAGACTCAAATTTTTCTTCACCAGCCAGTCATGCAAATGAGATCTTTTAAATAAAAAGTCTTCTGAAAGGTCACTGATATTTATATTTTAGGTGGAAATTCAGAGCAATATTGAAGTGTTTGTAGTTCTCAGAATTGTATGAATGGTTTTACTGTTCCTGCAGTGCATGACAAAAATGCTGACAGGGAACCCTCAGGCCACCTGCTAGGCATAGCTCCATCACTATGTGCCGTATTAAGGCTTGAGTGGCAAGGATGACACTTACTTTCTCAATAAAATAGATCTTTCACATCCTGCAAGAAATGAAACCCTAGTGTTTCAGGACAAGCATCTATAAGGACCCACAGAGCACTGCAATATTTATAGTTTTTTAAATGGGATTTCAGTCTTCTATCTCCTTCATCCCCCACCTGGGAATAAGAAGAGTATGGAGAACTGAGGAGTGAAATCCAAGAATTCACGCAGCATTGAGATATTTGGGATTTTTATTGCACATTAATAGTCATGCTACATGCCACAGATATGACATTTGACATTATCTAAACTCTGCATTTGAATGAGGCAGCAGCTGCTAGTTGCATTACAAGATGTCTATTGCAAGGAACTATTGCTTCGTATTAAAAAACTAAAACCAAAACCAAAACTGCAAGCACCCTTTGATTTTAATTTATTTTACATTTTTTTTTTTTCTTTTTTTAAACAAAAAGAAAAAAAACTACAAGTCTGACCCTGCACTCTGATTTCTCAGCCTCACCATCAGGTCATTATTTTTTTTCCTTTCAGAGAGAGAGTCTCTTTTCATGAAGCTTAGGTTGCAGACTTCACTATGAGTTGACCTTCCTATTGAAGTTAATAGTGGGTAATTCATAATTCAGCCAGAATTACACTAAGTAATATATGTTCATCCATGAAGTAATGCTGATGTAATTGATGTAATGTCAGACACTGAATGCATTTTTTAATATTTCCTTTGAAAACCGTGGCTACTATCCAAATCCATTCAAATGAAAAGGAAATTGTACGTGAGGAACAAGTGTTTGTTAGCTCAGATGCAAGTGGAAGATCACATAGCATGATGAGATTATAGGAAGAGAAAGTGTTTATAGGAAAGAAGCTCTCAATCTTTAAGGATACTTTTCTCAAGGAAGGTATTTAGCTAAATACTTACTATTTTCTTCCATGGTACTGTAATTTACCAAATTGGCAGAAGAGTATGGATCATTTTGCTACCTTATATCTTCATTTTCTGTTTAACCCAATCAATTTGTCCTATGTCAGAACATCAAATATGAAATATAACTTGCAGCTGGGAAAGGAGGTGATATGCCACATGGTGGTGTCTGATGGACAATTAGAAAGAGAAACTATCACGAGGGATAGACATTATGTATACACACAGAGCCCACCTTTGCTGAAATAGAAACCTTTAACATTACTTGTCAACAGTATTCTTACCTTTGGAAGACAGCACAAAGATCAAGCCTGTAAATTCTCATGGAAGCAAAACACTTTCAATAGATAAAAGACACAAAATGATAATGAAAAATGTTCCCTTTCCTCTAATGTATTCTGAATCAAACACTCTATAGCATGATATGTTTTAGGTTAATTAGCTTAATCCATTTTTAATTAAGTTGATGTTTCCATGGCAACAAATGGGTTTTAAATTGTGGAAATCTTTGTGATGTAGAGTGAGAGTAAAAAATTAATTGACTAAAATATTATTTTGTTGTAATTCTTTTAACTAATACGTGAAGTGGCACATTTGTAGCTCAAGTTCAGCTAATGGCCACAGATCCAGTGAGAGAATCAGTTAGCTAAACTGTACTCGTACATCAAGACTGATTTTACAGCAGTAACAACTTTTCTAAAATTTCACCTTTAAATAGGCATATGCTGGAAATGAGATATTCACTACCAATAGGTACTGCATGTAAGCCTACAACAGCTCAGACCATTTTTTCCTATTCAGATTGATTACCCCAAGATTGTTTCATTGATTAGGATCAAATGTTGCATCTGCAGTTACAACCATAGCTGTAGTGTGGTGAAGAAGGTGGTCTTGGAGGAAAACAATGAAATCTTAAGTTTTCTTATATTCAGACTAGGGCAGTTCTAAAACATTGTGTATGAACTGTGCAAACAGTATGTAACTAGCATGGCCAATTTGGAATAGATTTAAAAGTGTGAAAGTAGTTCATCAGTTGAAATAAAGTAGGCCTATACTTCTAGGCAGGAAGAGACCTTGGTACTGCTAGCTACCATAGTAACTCTTCATCCTGCTGACAAGAAATATGTCTTCCATTCCCTTCTTTTCTTTTGTTCTTTTTTTAGTTTAAATTCACTACTGATACTCCTTATTTTTCCTAAAAAACATCCCACTTCCATGTACTGTGAAAATCTTGTTATGTTCAGGAACTATCCACGAGAACAAAAGTTTCAGATAATGCAATTGACATTAAGCAGTTATTAAAGGAAATACATAAACCAGCCTTGACAGACCTGGAGCCAGCGGATCCATTCTGTCAGGCATGTGTCTCAGATCTCTAGGCTCTTTCATCCCCATACCTCTGTCCTCTTGATCCCTTAAGTCTGGCAATATATCCCAGGATGGCACAGTTCAGCAGTACAAGGGAGAAGGCACCAGGAGTAGACTAAATCCTCTTCAAGGATTTGAGAACAATGGGTAAAAATTCTCTAAAGCTCATGATTGTACAGAATCCAGTTTTCTTACTTCTTGGCTCAGTGGTCTAATCTCTGAGATGATACATAAGAAGATAATAGCACAACCACCAATGTTATTAAAAGGAAAAGAGACACTTTTCTCATTTTACCGAAGGAAGAGGTTACATATCTAACCTGAGAAGAGGGTCTCAGACTAGTAATCCAGGTCTGACAATAACCTCTTCTAACATCTGAGGATTAAGTTTATAGACCATGAAAGGTATAGGGTTTCAGGTCCATTCTGCTTTCTCATTTTCTATTGACCAGTTCAGGATGGAATATGTTGTAAATCTGTACTGTGCTGCTTAAAACTTCCATGTCACATGTTGGGCCCTTCAGCATATAGGATGTTCTGTACAATTTCTGATGCAACCATGTCAACACCTTTATGGATCTACTTCTGTAATTTAAAATTTCTTAATATCAATATAATCAACACATCAAAATCTGGCTTCATGAGTACAGAAAAAGCACACTGAAAGTAATGGCTTTTCTATTTTATGAATTAATTTATTAAAGCCTCTTAAATTATATATGACATTAAATCTTTAAGTTATAGAGACTCATAACAGTTTGGGCAGCTTTTTGTTGGATTTTATTTTGGTCTGGTTTTAATGAGCACTTCTCTTGATGCCTATGTCATGCTCTGTTTCTGGCTGCTTCAATTAAGGAGATGATCATTACCATGTTTAAAGTCTAACTTCTGTAACAAATCTGATTAAAATGAGTTTGACACTGAATGTGCTTCTTTTGCCACTGATTTAAAAGATACAGTGATAATTATGCCAGATTGCTAGAACTCAACTGTTTAAGAACAGAACATTGTTGCTTATGGGGTACGTATCACAAATTATCTTCATTTTTCACTAGGTTATTACCATCAAACTACATTTTCCCAAGAGGATATAAAAATAGTGTCTTCAAAAACAAGTTAAAGAACTAAGGAATTCAAAATAGTGACCCTTTCTGTCAAGTAAACTCAAATTGTCAGATGATGAAAGTCTCCAAGAATATTCTGTGGGATGGCAACAAATCCATATTGTTGTCGTGGCAACCAGAATGAACGCAAACTTATTTTTATACTAGAAATTGAAAACATTACTTTCAGTTAGTAAACCTAATTATTTTTAATTAGTAATATCTCTTGAAAATGTGGACGTTTCCAAACCTAAGTACTAACAATTAGATATACACAAAAAATTAGAATATGGAGAAATACTGAATATAAATTCTTTGTATTCATAAAAAGAACTGAAATTATAAGAAACTTACTTTTCATTAGGAAGAAAAGTATTCTGAGCTATCATTTTTACTAGTTTAGAAAATATCACACTATAAGCAGAAGCTCAAATCTTGAACTACTACTGCAGGAAGCTGGCATTACAATAAAGATTTTGTGGGTTATTTTTTTGGGAGGGTTGTTGAAATATTATTAAAACTAGTAGAAAAATCATAGTATGTTGAGCAGAAGAGATTAGGTGAAAAATCTGTAAAGGTGATTAGCACACTAGATGATTTCTAAAGTAATACTTGCAATTCTAAATAGCAACCATTGACAGCTGATCTGTATGGCAGAGAAATGCTAAGCTAAGATCTGTTTCAGTGGGATTTTCATAAGAAAAGAAAATTCATAACATTTTGTGAAAAGAAATGAAACTTGCAATATTTTTCTTGCAGAAAAACTGATTTGCAGTCATACATCTCTTCTTCCATTTATGCTATACAAATTTCTAAAGGCAAAATTGGCTTAACCTGAATTAAACAATTTTTAAACAATTGTTTGTTCTCTGCTAAGCAAGGAACATGGCATTGTTCTACAGATAACTGACAAACAGAGGCCTTGATAGCTTAGTTTGAAGGCAGTGTCTGCAAAGCAGTCACCTGAAGTCTTACTGAGATACTGATGTGTGAGGGAATGATGTAATCTGCTAAAGTGGAGATTTTGCAGTGAATTCCAACACTCTGGGGATTAATTACTCAAAGCAAGGGTCATCAATGGTATTTTCCCCTTTTGATTATTTGGTGACACTAGTAAATCTTGTTATCTTTGCAAGATAATGAATCCCAAATTGCTAGTACACTTTGTAAGCACACAGTTACGAGAACATCCATACACACAGATGTGTTTGAACAAAACCATACATTTTCTGTGGGTGGCATAGGGCAGGTTCTAAGGGCTCAGTGGTCCCAGGTCACATAATACCTTCTTTTGCTTTCTGTACCGAGACATAAAAATACAAATTTAAAGTCTGTTTTTGCTGCAGGAATGATATTATAATGTCTTTGGGGCTCTAGCTTTTTTACTCTAAGAGATTTCCAGTGACTCAGAACACAAAAAACCAATATATGCTTATCTCTTGCAAACTAGACATACAGTGCAATAGTCTACCTTGACTCTTGACCTGCATAGACCTGTCAGACGTCTTTCTTGCTATGAACTTTTTTACAAGATAATGGTTTTTCACTAATAATGATGAAATTCAGAGTACACTGACATATAGTTAAGGGGATTTGATCTGATCTCTTCAAATAATGGCATCACTGAGACATGTAAGAATGTCTCCTCTGTTTCCACATTTGCACAGTAAAAGGACACAGATACCAAATGGAATAAGTTCCAGTACTAGCTCTCAGCTGGCTTGGTGTTGTAACTGAGGCAATAAGCAATTAACTCTAATTATGGTCATGAAGATAAGCAAGCATGTCCTTGATCTGATATGGGTAGGGAATTAGTAGGATATATCAGAATGTACAATCATTGAGTAGTAACTTTTCATAGTAAATCTACTCTTTAACATATGAATTTTATCAATGAATATGTTCGTTGATAATGAGACCCAAAAGCTTGTAAGAAATAACAGCCTTTCCAGGTGTCTTCTGAGTTCATTGAATGATCAGCTAGGGTTTTAATGAGACTTAGATTTGCAAAAGCTGTTTCTGTATAGATGTTAGCTTTAGGTGTTTTGCAAATGGATGTGCAGTGTATATCACAAACAATTAATTTGATGTTTTCTTTCTTTCACATTCTGAGATGTTTAAAGATGAAGTGTAATTCAATAATAAGGGTTGGAGAGGGAAGATTAATATAAGGACTTCATTAAGTGACACTAAGATTGCTAATTTAACTTGCTATTTCTGCTTAGGAATGTAAGATTAGGATTTATGTATATCTGAAAGAAGCAGAATTTTAAAAAGAGTGTAACATCCGTTACAATGAAGAATGAAAATGATAATAGTCAAGCACAGTATTTTAATTAATACTGGGCTAACCCTGGGCGAGTGGAAATGCCAACTGCAATTGGCGATGCCAAGCCACAAATATGTGCAGTCTAGTGACCAGAGAGATCATAATTTGAATGCAGAAAGGAAGAAATATAAATCACATGAAACTTAAAAGAAATGGAAACAGCAGTTGTTGTGCTGGACTGAAGCAGCCACTGATACTGTCACCAAACACTAGCTTCTAGCATTACCAAACTAGCTTATTCCAGGGTTTTCTGCAAAATATGATTGTGAAAGTAATGCATATTTTTCAATATGTAATTTTAATAGTCTTGTTCTGGTTCCTTTTGTCTGTTTTTCTATGCAGACAATGAAAATACATATTAAATTTTTTCCCTCCCTTCCCTTTTGTGGAGAAGATTGGTGTCTGAAATTCAACTGCAGCAAGTTCATTTTCTGCAAGTAATACTATCACATGTACTATTCTTTAGCAGAAAAAAACTGCTATTCAAAGTTCTCTGCAGGTTTAAGAAAAATTTTATTTATGCTGTAACATTACTGTTTTCACCATCTTCAGAGTACAATATAAGGAATGCTGCTGCTGAAAGCTAAATGTTATCTTATAAATATACCATTTATCTACCCCATCTTTTGAATGCCATTTACTTGCTGAAAATGGAGTGTGCACCAAAAAAATAATATTACCTAGGATTGTACTAGATGATAGACTGTTAATTTTTGAAGTTCTTCACAAATACGTGGTTCTGTTGTGTCTCTCTAGGATTGATAAAGTCCTCTTGTATATTAAATATCACTTTGAAGCACTTGTGTTTTGGTCAGAAATATAATTCTGGCCAAATATGAAGAGCACATCAGCTGCTATATAAGAATTAGCTGAAACCGAAAGCCAAAGCCAGTCGTAAGAAAATGAAAATTACTGTTATCAGACACTGCTTAAAGCATTGATTAAGATGTAACTATAAATCTTCTGGAATAATACTGGAGAGGTGATTTAGTAAAAGTCTCATTGGTCAGAAAACCAATGTAGTATTGTGTAATTTGCTGTGAACATTTTATTTTTACCCTGCTGTGGAGTACTCTGTGCACAGCTATGTAGCACTTGAATGAGCATGACAACGAATACTCAGAATGTCTCAATCCAAATTAAGATGGAGATGAAAGATTCCCATTAAGACAGAGAGGCAAACAGATCTCAGCTTCTTAGCACTATACATAGTGGGTTGATTTGGTTTTAGGGTGTTTTTTATTCCTATTAGAAGTTTAGTAAATATGCTAGAGGGGGTCAGGTTTGTGGCAGGTTTCTTGCCCTTGCAATACAAAACAGTGAGGCCTGTGCTGGTGCTTGGTTTCAGGTCTCCTGCTTCTGTCCTGGGAGTGTTTGGTAAGTTTTCTGATGTGTTTGGATGTGCAAATTAGGCATTTTACTGACACCTGTGTTGTGTTTCTGTGGTGGGGATGTTTGGTAGCAAGTGAAGGGCCACAGGGGTGGCTGTTGTGAGAAGCTTCAAGAGAAGCTCACCTGGCTGCAAATCAGACCCACCCCTCCCCATGGCCGAGCCAGTCATTGCCTCTGGGATTATCCTATTTAACAGGGGAAAACACAAAAAAGAAGTTGCAGCTGAAGCAGAGTGAAGAGGGAGTTGGAGAGAATCAGTATGGAGAGAGAGGAGTGGGATCGGAGAGGGACAACCAGGCAGACACCCAGGTCGGTGAGGGGGGTGGAGCAGAGTTTCCCCGCCAGCCTGTGGTGGGAGGGCAGGATGTGCCCTGCAGCCATGGAGGGTCACAGGGGAGCAGAGACCCACCTGTGGGAGGACTTATGCCAGGGAGGTGTGTGGAGGACAGCATCCCCTGGGAGGGACCCCACACGGCAGCAGAGGAAGAGTGTGAGGGGTCCTCCCCCTGAGGAGGAAGGAGTGGAGACACAATATGTAATGAACTGACTGGGAAACCCTCATCCCCAGTCCCCCTGTGCTGCTGGAGGGGAGGAGGTAGCCTTGGAAAAAGAGGAGTGAGGGAAGGTTTTTTTAAGATGTTTTGTTTTGTCTCATCATCTTACTCTGATTTTGATTGGTGATTTATTAAATGGATTTTTCTTCCCCCAAGTTAAGTTTGTCTTGCCCATGACAGTAACTGGTGAGTGATCCCTCCCTGTCTTTGTCTTGACCCATGAGCCTTGCCTTTTATCTTTTCATCCCTATCCTACCAGGGGGAGGAGTGGGTGAGTAGTTGTGTGGTATTTTGCACCCAGCTGGGCCTAAATCATGACATACCTAGATCTTTTCTTCTTGAGTTTATCTATAGCATTCTGCCATGTGATGAACAAGCCTCTTGTATTCCTTTTACATCTATACTCAGTAAATATTTTGTGCAGATACTTCATTTATGGCATTTATCAAATCAGTTTTATCCCAACTTCAGCTCCTGTTATATTGAATACAGGCTGTGCTTAACTGTGTAGCTCTTTATTATTAAATGGCAATTCACTATATTGTACATTATTTTCAAAACTTGAACTATTCATTTAACTGGAACAACATTTATAGTAATGCAAGAAAATGACCAGTTTTCTGCCCCACCTCACCCTTGTCCTGCAGAAGTCAGATATGCATCCCTTGTTTCTCAGACCTGGACATTGCAGGACATATATTGCTACTACACTTGATTTGCATTGCTGCAGTGGAATTACACTTTCTATCTTACAGACTAGATATCTGGACAATTCCTTTCTTTGTCCCTCCTAAAAGTCATCCTTGGACAGAGACAGTATGGTTCTTGCTGTGTGAGAAAATGTGTGTGTAGAAGCAGGTGGTAGGACATGGCTGGAGCTGGCCCTATCTGATGTGTAAACTGAGAACTTAAGTGAGCATAACCAAGCACTCTGTACTCTAGGAAGATTAATTTTTTTTCTTTATTATGAGGTAAGATGCCAAAAAAAAAAGAAGCTTGTATTTTCAAACTGGCCTCTGGAATGAACATGTAATTAAATGCCTGAATAAACTCACATAACTCGTGCAAGTTAGGTGACTGAGATGATGTGTTTTGTGCTGTTTCTGGGAATCTAGACTTCTCAGTATTGACCACCACTTTGTGTGCACAATGTCAAATGACTTTAAGACTGGTAGCAAGTATGTTCTCATGCATTACCAATCCTCTGTACCTTCAAGTCAGTTTAAAATCAACATGCTTTAATTTTTTTTTCTCATTTTAGTTCAAATTGCTTTTCCATGCTGCATTAAGTGACCCGATTTTTATGTCACAGAACACGTTAGTTTGAATTGGAGATTCTATATGAACATATTTTAATGACAGCTACTTAATGTTATGGTGATATTTTACACCAAGTAAAGTGTGTTTAAATTCATTAGATTTAGAGGAAGTGCAAATCAGGCAACAATGGATAATCACTGTATTCCTGTAGTGGTTATTGCTTCAGGCAGATGGGATTATGTAATGAGTCACTGATGAAACACAGTAACAGAGGATCTTAGCACTGTACCTGCAGAGTGTCTAAGAAAACTCAAGGTGTAAGTGAAGAAACTTGAAAGAAACACTATTCCATCTTATTCATAAGAAAGGTACATTTTCTGTTATTTTTCTCTTTAATATTTTCTTCTATTTACAGGAAAAACAAACAAACACAACAAAACCAAAATCTAAATAAAATCTGTGGTCTGAATATTCAGAAGTTATTAGTCATGTTTTCCTACCATTGATTTTGGTTCTGGTTAGGACAGTTGGCAAACACTGGCTTTTGAGACCATCTGAGTGTGGCAGTGTAGGTCCTTAGGCAGAGGTAACTAGTTCAACTTGAGAGGTTCCAGGTACATCAGGCCTCCATCTGTTACCTTAGGAAGGTATGGTTAACCTGTAAGTCTTGTGTCATACCTACCAGCCTAATTTCAGGTATCCTAGAGCATCTCATGTAGTCTATATTTAGGCAGTTGAATTCCACACTCAATGTCCACCAGTTAAAAGCTAGAAATCTAGTTTCTTTTACCATGTCCCAAAGCATCATCCAGGTGATGGTCAGGAGAAATTGGTGATGGTAACAATCCATGCTCTGATGACCCTTGCAGAAGAGAAAAGAATGAGCATCTGGTGCAAAGAGAAAGAAGTGTGAAAGAAAAGTGAGATATGCCTAATTTTGTACTGCTGTTGTAGGTATTTTACTAATTTCCTGAGTAGGCCTTACACATTTCTGGTGTGTACTAACATCAGAAGTAAGACAGCGATGGTAGCTGACTTCCCGCTAATTACTTACTCCTCAGAAAAATCAGAATCTGGATAGTTAGTACCTCTAGAATGTTATTAGTCAAACTCATATACTATGAAAATATTGTATTATTTATAGGAAGTTTAATTTAAAGAATTATCTGCAGCTGGGCAAGCAGTGGTTTGGGTTTTTTTTTGTTTGTGTTTGTTTTTTCTTTTTTTAAATAATGTTTCAAAGCTAAAAAAATAGGTAAGATACTTTGGCCATAAGAAAATTGAAATGATATTATTTTTAACGGCATCAAAAGGAAAGACATCCAACAGCAGCACAACCCTAGTCTGGAAAAATTCAAACATTGTGTCAAACATTAGGTAAAATTTTCAGGTAGTCATGGTGGTGTGGTGATGTGACCCTGAAACAGCAGCTGTCGTGCTCAAGTAGAAAAATGTCATAGCAATTTTCCTAGAAAGAGGAGGAGATTCATAGAAGTGTTAACTTTAAAATTCTTCTCTGCACATGTAAGAGACCACTTGATTACAGGACATACAAAGGTCAACTGTGGTATAAAGATGGTTTCTGTTGCTTTTCACTTTTGTTTATATATTTTATAGGGTTTGTTATAAACCCTATAAAATAACAAACCCTATAAAATATATAAACAAAAACTTCCTGAAAGCATCATGCAGTAAAATGAGACTAAGATGACATCTGCCCTTTTCTAACTGTAAAGGCACACTGTACTCTGGTATCAGTTGAGAAAGCATAGAAACACAGGCTTAACATCTGCCGTGGTTTAACCCTAGTCAGCAACTAAGCCACTCACTCACTTTCCCCCTTCCCCATTTTAGATGGGGGAGAGAATTGGAAGCAAAAGGTAAGAAAACTCGTGGGTTGATATAAGAATGGTTTAATAATTGAAAATAAATGAAACAAAATAATGATACTACTACTAATATGTAACAAAGATACTACTACCACCACTACTGATACTACATAGTGAAATGGAAGACAAAAAAAAAAAAAAAAAAAGATACAACCTTTCAACACCCACTGACTAATGCACAGCCAGACTCTGAGCAGTGATCCCCCTGGAAAACTCCTCACAACTTCTATACTGAGCATGACACAAATTTCATATCTTATGACATGAAATATTCCTTTGGTCAGTTTGGGTCATCTGTCTTGGCTGTGGCTCCTCCCAGCTTCTTTAAAAGTAGAAACTGGGAACATGGGTGAAGTGTGAGAAACTGAAAAAGCCGTTGACTTGGTATAAATATTTCTAAAAACATTAGTGTTATCAGTATTCTTCTCAGCACAAATCCAAAACATAGCCCCATACTAGCTGCTATGAAGAAAATCAACTCTATCCTAGTCAAAACCAGCGCAATGTCTTTGTAGGACATTTGGGACAGGAAACCAGAAGGTGATAATAACTTGGAAAACAACCACTAGTTGTCTTTAGATGTAGGCAAAGCCAAAGAAATTGGCCTGGAGCTGTAAGGCTAACAAAACCATTCATAATTTAGGCTGACAATCTAACTTAAAAATATATGTATTTTAAAGGCAATACCCCCAGGGTTGTGGGGAGAGGCTGGCCTCTGTGCATGGATATTCAACCCTATTATAGGCAACATGTAGGGCCAGGATATTAGCCAGGACTCAAACATCTTGAGCAGTAAGTTGCTGTTTCCCTGGGTCTACACTGGCTGTCTAAACTGGACTGGAGAGACACGAGCCTTGGCAAGTTGTGTGTGCGTGCCCTAGAATAGAAATCTTATACTAGAAACTTTGTAATAGACTTTGCTATCCACTCACTGAAGCTATCCTGCTTAGTAAATAAATTTCAGATTATGTCACTAAGTGGTTCTCGCTGTAACCCTACTCTAGTGGTACTACCGCACTCACAGCCATGAACAGCTGTCTTCTTTTCCTGCTAGTCTAATTTGCATGTCACAGTACCTGAGCTTACTCAGCTGTGTCAAAACCAGGACTTGACATGTATATCACGTTAGTCACATTAAGTAGAATCTTGACTGAAACTCCAGATCCTCTGAGCAACAGATCTCTCTACATTCTTGCTTCGCAGGATACTGGCTGATGAATCACTGTGAACTGAGTGGGTCAAGGAAGTAAGAACAGTTCCATGATTTTGTCAGCAGCAGAGGATGCAAACAATCTTTCAGAATGTACTGAAAAAAACCCCTGTAAATAGTAGACATAGATTAATAGATATCAATTCATAGCTAAAATATGCTTTAAAATATGTAGTATTAAAAAAGACAACATGGGGAAACTTCATATTGTTTATATAAATGAAGGTTTGAGCATTTGTCAACAGAGGGAAGAAAACCTTTGTGAGATCACAATAGGTTTTTTTAGGTCTTAGCAAAAATGCCAGCAGAGGTTTTAGAATAACTGTATAAGTTTTTTCCAGAAATTCTCAGTCCTGGCTTTCCACTGTTTGCCCACCTGTGCCTTCTGAATTTAGAAAAATTAGACAGTGTAAACCTAGCCCACCTTGTCTGTGCTTTCAGCTTTGTCAGTCTTCTACCACAGAAACTTTTTTGGGATTTCAGTGAGGAAAACAATTATTGGTTTAATTTTACGTATATGCTTCCACATCTGTATATATACTTACATTCTTGCATAACTTTTTTCTCTATGAGATAAATTAAAAGGATATGCCAAGCTGCTCGCTTTGGGGATTTGATTGCGTTTTCTGTCTCATTCTAGCCAAGGATGCAGCAAGTCTTCCTGCAATGTAGTGCTGTCAGCAAGCTTTAGAATACATGGAAGGACCACAATTTGGTCATGTCTGAAAAAAGCTGCTCATGCTCTTAGAAACTGACATAAAATATCCAAATATAACGTCTATTTATTTAGCTCTTATGAATGTTAGTAACGACCAAAGTATTTGCCTGTTGAAGTAGTATGACACTAATAGCAATGCAAGCAGTGTGTGATGTGTTCGGATTGCATCTGCATTTAGTTCTAGAGGCAAAAGTTTAGACTGATGAACAATGTAAATGAATCACTCTTGGGCCTTGGCACTGGAGTATGTTATAATTGTAGCATAATGAGATAATGAAGAGACACTTTTTTTTTTTTTTAATTTAAAGAGTCTTGGGGATACGACTAGTTGAAAACAGAGAATACCAATTAGCTTCTCCATTTCCCTCCGCTCTTCTGCCCTCTCTTCCCAAGTCTCTTTCCATTATAGACCTATTTCAGAATTACAGTTAATATATTTTTATGATAATAGGAGTCTTTGAATAAGCAACAAAATGTATCACATGTAGGACATTCGTTTTGAGCATGCTATACATAAAGGTGAAATAGAAAAGAGAAATTCTTTCCAAATTTCAGTGTTCTGATACTTTTTAAATTTCAAAAACAGCAATAACATGATGATGTTTGATCTACTCCTAAACTGATATTTCATATATAGCACATCTGATATTTATTGAAAATGTTAGGAAAAAAAAATTAATTTAAATATAATCTTATTCATGCTCTCTTCAGGATACTTTAAAACAGGCCTAGAAGGGTCTATTAAATTGCATTTAAGCCCAGTACACTTTGCAGGTGTCCAGTATAATGAACACTTTAAATGGCTATGCTCTAAGGTTAATTTGTTCTGTAAAATTGCCTAGACCCCTCTAGAGTATTCATTAGTAGAATAAAACAGAGACCTAATCCAGATAGATGCTAAAGGATTATCATTATTGCTGTAAGGATGACTTTGATAAAATTCTAATTGTTATTGCCTCATGAGGACTGAAGAAACAAAACAGATTATGATAAATACTGGGTTTCAGACCTCTCTAACTCAAGTCTGAGACTGAGGTAAAATAAAGTGATCAAATTCATCTGAAAACAGATAGCTACCTCAATTTACTCCAGAATTTCTTTGAGTGGCATGAAAGATAAAATTATACTCGACTGCAGATAATTACACCAAATGTCAGCACAGTACAATTAGAGCTAAAAGACCATTGCAGTACTCATTTTGCTTTTAACAGCATCCTCATTGCAACAGTCTTTTGTCTCATTAGTGCAGGACTGACAGATTTAAACCTGTAGTTATACAGATTAATTCATAATACCAAACATGATCATTATGTTTTCTTTTCTCTCTGCATTATATAAAAAGGAGAGATTTTTTGATGAGCCACTTAACAAAACAAAAAACAACAACAAAAAAAAGAATTTATATTATCTAAATAAAATTAAAATAAACCATCTTATTTTGTATTAGATCTATAACTGGTAAAATTCCTGTGTCATGAAACCACAATTCCTGTGCTATCAAATGGAGCATTTAATTGGTCCATCAAATAGAAATTTCAATATTTTGATTGTCATTATGTTTTTATGTGAGTAAATATTGAATTATCATCCATATTTGATCTACTTTCAACTACACCACTATTAGAAGAATAATTCCAATCAGCATGAGTTATGGTAGCAGAACTCAACCTTTATTTTTATTACTATGGGTCAGTTGGCACTGTGAAACAATGCCTTTTTTCTATGCTGTAGAATGCTATCATTGTGGATATTTTTATTTTACAACAAATTGCAAAGTCATATTGTTATTTAGATTGTTTGTGATACCTGAAAGGCCTTTTTAATTATATGTAGTACACGTATTAGTATAATCTACATAGAGTTAGGTGTGATAAATAGGTGGGGTGAATGTGTATCTATGTTGTTATGTCCTTTTTTAATGCCACAAATTCTGAAGTAAGCAAATGACATGTATATACACACATTTGAAGTATCTGTGTTTATATCTGCAGCTGCCTTTCCCAAAGTCTCTGAGTAAATAGGCCATAAATATTAATTTACGCATAAAGAAATTTAAGACAGCCCTAGTTAAGTATTTTTATTTTTAATAGAATCAATATTTTCTGCTGAACTGAGGTTTCCCACTCTGTGATTTAAATTTGAATCCATCTATACCTACAAAAAATTTTCCAAAATGTCAATGGACTGTGAGAATAATATTCAGGAAGTTACCATATAAATTATTTAGGATGTAAAGATAAATAAGGATCCTAAAAATAGGGGAAAACAAGTATCAGAAGATCTGTTTTTATATTATTTTTGAAAAGTGTTGAGGTAGGTTGGTGAAAATATCTTTAATCAGGTGTTTTTAGCACTCTTCAAGCATATTTCATATCTATATTATATCATTACACTGCTTACTTAAAATCGCTAAATGCCATAGCTGAGCATAGGCTGAATAAAATATGCTATATAGTTCAGAAAGAACAACATAATGTGATTTTGCTGTGGATCTCATTTATTACCATAAACAAGGTCTCAGGTTTCATCCTTTTAAATAATTGTTCCTATGACTTCTTTTTACTACTGATAGTCATCTGTTCCTTTAACCTGTGTTGGAAAATCATAAAAGAAGATACTATGATCTATTTAAGAGGTTTTTCTCATGAGCATTTCCTAATGATGTTGTAAGGTTTAATCACCTATACTGTATGTCATCAGCAGGCAGCACTGAGACCACAGCCACTTCCACCACAGGCTCCTTTATATGTTTATAAAAGTATGTTCATAGGGCATAGTCCTAGTATGTATTTTTAGTCAAAGATGATATATTTAAGATTCAGGTATGTATTTCTTTCTCCTTTTTATTCTATCACATTGTTAAATAGATAGTTATACAGCATGAGCTATGTCTTTTTATCATAAGGTATATTGATCAGGAGAGTTGTTACAATTGTAATTTATCCATGTGTGTCACAAGAGTAGTTCAAACATCTCTATGATACCTGTCTGTTCAAATATGCACAACTAAAACATCATGGCACCAGTTACAAACAAGACTGAGATGTTCTGTATCATCTATTCTCAGGTCAAAACAATGTAATGAACAAATCCTCCACATAATCTCCTGAAGAAATATTTTATGGAGAGTGGTAATATTTTGATTTTGTATAGCAGAAGATTTTCCATATTTTATAACTCTAACAACTGCTTAAATAAAAACATATCCCTCCTCCTCACCCCTCTCTCCATTATCTCTTTAGGTGACTGTTACATACATCACTCTCCCTGTTAATTTATCTAAATGTGTTTTTATGGTGTATCACACAGCTGTAGCTATGCAGATTTGAAGAACACGGAGGCCTCACACACACACTGTTTCCTGCTATCAGTTGTGTATCAGAAATTTTCAATTTTCCTCTACCTATCAACCCTGCTCCACTGTGTCTTCTCACACTTGATGCTTGCTTTTCTATTTTCTCTATTTCCTAAATGAGTTTTCTGTCTTGGTACTTTTTTCACCCAAATAGAAAGACAACTTGCAGAAAACAACTTCAGTTGTATCACCTACTGTCTTTACACGTGTTGTGTTTGAGGCTGGCCACTTCTGTTCACACTTTGCTGTCTGTCAGTCCTCTAGCCAAATCTGAGGAACCTCAAGAACAGGCATGACCATACCCTTCCTTCAAAGCAGGAGCTATTGGACTGCAACTTGAATAACTCTGTCACAAATCCAGTCTGTTATTTTTGTTTAATTATGATAAAATCTGTTCCTTATAATTCTACTTTATTCCAGAATGAACTACACATGCTGCATGTTATATGCATTGTCTTAGAATATGTGCAGTCAGCAGTGCTGATTCCTGAGAGTTTGAGACATTACATCTGGTAGTGATAGACATCTAGGTAATATAAAAATTCATTAAAAGGTTAAAGAAAATTAGATTTCAAAAGGGTAACAACCTATGTATTTATAACATCGCATACTGGTGAATTCAATAGAATATGTATCTGGTAAGTCCCCATTGGGGAAAAAATGGTATTGTGGCCTCTTGTCCTGCATACTCACAATTTTATCAATGCTATGTTCCTGTAGCACAAACATTCACTGGAAAATTGCTAGGTCCCGTCTTATCACACAATGAGATTTAAACTGGTATCTGACTTTTTATTCACAAATCATCATAAATGTACATATATCTTTTCAGCTCCCATATCCTTCCAAATATTTTTCCTGTTCCATCCATCTACCATCACGCTTCTTACTGTCTTCTGTTGTCTCTCATACCCTGAGCTATAATTGAGTTAGATGCTTTAATCAATGTACTAAATACTGCTTTTATCTAATTTAAGTTCAGCATGAAAGATATTATTAGGTCTGAGTAGTCTAACCTTTTGTTTTCTGACAGTTAGCTAATAATAACTAAAAATTTTCTTCCCAAGAAAGGCTTTTAAATTACATCACATTGAAGTCCATATATGCATTATTAGGCATTTGAAGTTTGTGGTTTTAAAGTTAATTATTTTGCACTCATGAACTTTAAGAGAAAATATATGGAAAAGCAGAATAGCAAACTTGGAAAAATACAGAAAAAAAGGTATCTTAATAAATGATAAGTATAGCTTTCCCATTCAGTACCTTTATCAAATAGTTGTCAGCTCAGTTCTGTAGATCTTGCTGGTCATATGCGTCTATGAAGTATCACTTTGTACTTCCCTATATGATAAACTTCCAATAAGATTCAGTGTGAGAGGGCAGTATAAACCCAACGTCCTGAAATGACACCAGTAGTCTTCCTATTGGCTGACAGAACATTTATGATGTTAGTGTTATTTATTTGCTAGATAAATTATTTTACAGATTTCCATTAAATCTAACAATATTCTGTCATTTCAAGAAAACATCCTTACATGTTCCTTCGAAAATTCATTGTAATGGCCAAGATCTCTTATAACCGTTAACATTCTTCATCACAGTACTTCAACAAAACCAATTTTTTTTTTCTTTCTCTCTTTTTGATTCTGACACCGTACAATGAGCTGTTGTACACTAACGGTGGTGCTGAAGAGTATTATCATAGAAATTTTTGATAGAAAACGTAAGTAAGCCAGGGTATGAGTGGTATCTGTCAGGTAACTGCAATTATACTTGCTGTTTGCTCAGCACGTTAGTACATTACATTGTTACAAAGCCGTTTGCACTAGCTGAGTATTTACTACAGGATGGAGTTCAAATAATTGGTTTTGACATAGCACTAAGTGATCTGTGAACTTCAAAAAAACATTTTCCTTTCTGCTACTGTTTGGTGACAGTGGATCTCAGTCATGGATTTCCTTCTATTTTCCTTGAAGATTTCGTTTTTGGATTATGCTGGGTACTCAGTCTGGGAGTTCTTTCAAGCAAACTGCTAATTATCCAGTTTCAATAGTTTAAAAATGACAACTTTTAAGATTAAATAATTTCTGGAAACATCTGTGCTAAGAAAAATACATTCAAGGCCAGGTGCAGTCAAAGTGTTATTTTGAAGAGGGAGCTTTCACAAAGTAGGGATTACTGTTTGTGTTCCATGGCAAAAAGCAGTTGAATCAGTAAGACGAGAATCTTTCTGACGGTGATCTTTTAGTGAAATTATTCTGCAGTGGTATGCAGACTTTACCCAATTATTTCTGGTCATGTCTGCATGTAAAATTTTCCTGCTTCCTTTCCAGATGCCTAACACTGATTAAGTATTGCTAAAGGTTTTAGGGGAAAAAAAAAAAAAACCATGGGACAGAGCAGTGCCCATAGCACCAGGAGCCGTTTAGAATCTACAATAGATCACTCAGGTCCTACCAAATTTCCAGTGGTGAGACCTTAGAAAATAAGCATTCAATATAGTCTAAAATAGCTAATATGAAACCTATTTGCCAAATCCTTTGTTTTTATTACATTTATTTATCTGAGAATTATGAGTGCAACACCAGTCCCCTTAAAATTTCTCTGCCCATGGCAGGGGGGTTAGAACTGGATGATCTTTAAGGCCCCTTCACACCTTCAAATTCATTCTGTGACTGTGTGATTCTGTGATTCTAAAATTGTTTACTAATAGATGGCTAATATGTTCAGAAACAAATTACTCTGTTTCTACTTGAGATTAAACCAAAAAAAATTGCCATTAGCCACTGTAAATGTTTGATTGGCAATTACTCCTTACTTCATGAAGGCTATTGATGTGAACCAGCATATGATTCACTAATGAAATAGGTTATGAGCTAAATCAGAATAGAAATCTTAAAGTAAGTGCTGCCTTTGAAGGAGTAATAAACTGCATGTGAAACCCAGACATTTGACATGAATGGAAGGGTCTCTGAAAGTTCAGGTTAAAGCCTGCTCAATATCAAACTTAACTGTGCATTTTGAAAATTAGCCTTTAACAACTTCAATCTTTACCACACCCGCTTTCCTATACACATTAGGAATTTTGTTTCAGATTGATGTATTCAGCCAATTTTTAGAAAACATTAGTTTCTGGGGCAAATGGGAAATAAGAAGTTGACTTTGATCTCAGAATCTATATATTTGCACTGACTTCCATCTTAGTTTATTGTTTTCCATCTAAGTCTCAGTTTAGTAACATTTCTCATGTGTTGCAAATACATAATGTAATTTGCAGTCTGTTACAGCATTGTGTAATGTGCCATAAAGAAACAAGAATGTACAATTAATGATTCAGTGTGTATTTCAGCATGGTAAGATACAGAAAATATCCCCATTTTCTTTTATTGAAATAAAAGAACTATTGCTATTCCCTGATCTCCCTGCCCCCCTTCCCCCAGTATTTTGCTTTTTGGTTCAGGAAACACATTTTTAGTCTGCATGGTATATCTATCTGTTAAGTGTATGCAATCCAAATTGAAAGAAAGGAAGAAAGTTTGAAGAGTTTTTCTTACTTTCTCTGAAAAAATAAGATTATCTATTTACAATAACTATTAGTTTAATGTGGACAAGTTAACCTGTAAGTAGTTAAAAAAAATGTACTCAATAGAAATCTACAAAAGGCTACCCTCTTAAAGCTCTGATAGATTTCAACACTTTTACTGTTTCAATAAGGAATGATTCTCTCTTCCATTCCAAATGGTGTAGTATATTCATCAACGCCAGTGAAACACCCAAGTCTCAGCTCACGAAGTCTAGGAAAATATCTTCATTACTGAAGAGAGGATAGATGTTTTTAGTCCTCATTCACAATAGCACAAGGGATACTTCCAAAACAATTATCGTAATGTTAATCTGATGATCTTAACATAGTGCCAATATTAAATATGGAAGCACTTCACCATTTCTCTTATTTTTGAGTTCTTTAGCTGTATCTACTAAACAAGAGAGGTTAATTTTGTTGTAGAATGGCCTAAGCAACATTCCCAAACTTATGCCTCTTCTGTACCTCCTCCTTACAGCACTGTCTGAAACGTGCACTATTGTCTAAAATAACAACTTCCAACGAATTGCCTTTTTTTTTTTTTTATTCAAGGAGTATCAGAAGTAGATAAGTATTAAACTTTTTGGGGGGCAGGGTTAATTGAAGACAAAAGCAAATAGAAAGTGTTATTTGGGTTTAAATCCAAAAATGAAATGTGTTGAGTGGAAAAAGGTTGTAAATCAGTTTCCTTTTACAAGCTGCTAGGAAATATCAGAAGAAGTGATGGCTAAACTGATCAGAGTATTTGCGTACTTCAGGAATTAGGTTCCTTGCTTTTGCCCAGCTATCATCATAATGTAACCTTTTTCACAGGTGTGCTTCTTTTGAGTTTAAACTCTTGTTCACATCACTTATAGAGAACTAAAATTAGACCAGATTAAATGATAGTGAATATACTGTACTGTATGGTGAGTCTAAACTCTTAGATTGGAAGGAAAGTGAAGTATCTTGGTGGATGACCTCTTCTCTTGAATTCATTCAATACCTGTCTTCCTGAATTTTCTACCCATTACACAGATTTAGTTCAATTTACTAATCTTGCAGTGAATGTAATGTTTCCTCTATGTTAGAGTGAAAGTCACAACCCAGAGTATAATCATTATACAGGTTGAAATTTCTTGGAGTTGAAATAATTAACAGCAATGGCACTTAAAAGATCATAATAAATAAGTTAAACTAAAAAAAGATAAGTTTTTTAACATCATACTGTTTCTAAGATCAGATAATTTATGTGGCAAATGGGAAATTTTATTAGAATAATTTACTACTCATCTAGACTAATACATGGGATATAATAACTTATTATTCACCTCTTGTGTTATTACATGAGTTCTAATGCAGACTTGATTTACTTTCTTCTTCTGTTATTCTTCCCAATACTGTACCTGACATTTAAGAATTAAAACTGTACAAAGGAACAATAGTAAAATATATAAATATATACATGTATTAATACAATGTGGTTACAGAGAGAGATAAACATATTATTTAAATTATACATAACAATTTTTGTCAAACTAACTTTATGCATTTTAGGAATTATGTGCATAACAATTGTATGCATTTTCCACTGAAGCAAGTAAAATGCCAATCAGATATGAAGATGTGACTAGATAGCAGTAACCAGATTGATTCAGAAAAACGCTGCCTCAGTGGGGACTGTCATTTTTCTGGTCTAAGCACATTGGCTATGCCTTCATCTTTGGTATTCTGTAACGCAAAGTATTATTATCAATTATTCTTATTACTTTTATTTATGTATGTTTGAAGTCTTACTTTATAAAACATTATAGAGAATTATCTTTAGTTCGTAACAGAGGCAATAGATGGTCAGTAAAAGCTTCAATTTATTGTTCTGTTGCATTCTTATTATGCAAATTGCATATCAGAATAAATGATAGTCTGAATGATAACACCATACTGATGCTAATTTATCCTTTTATATTTACTCCCATATTTTACAACTTCCCATGTTCAATGTAATTAAAATAAATCAATTTAATTTTGTAAAAAAAAAAAAAAGTTGAACTAGGAACACACTAAAATATCCACAAATTAATAATTAGGACTAAAAATTACACCATGTTCATTGCTAAGTGCTTGAAAATTTTAAGAGGAATATATTCTGGATAGATTTTATTATTTGGGGAACCTGAAGGAAAATAATTAAAGTGTGTCCATATTTTTTAGAAAGAGCTTTAATGAGACTCAGTCTCTACTTTCCTATATACATCTGTTGCAAATATTGATTTATGGAAAAATATTAGAGAATTCAGTAATGAGATTTTTCTGTTAGTGAAGAAGACTGTTTAATTCATACACTGGTACAGTTAGACCCTAAACAAAATATGCACTTTCTAATCAGTCAGTTATTTCAGTGAAAATTGTTATATATACACTGTTTGCAAATATAGAATTCAAGCAAATTAATGTATTAGATAAAACAGTTCTGTGGAAAACTGCACGGATATAAATATAGAAACTGGATAGGAAATTATCTGCTAATGGCCTAAAACTATGGAAATAAGAGCTAGAAGTAAAACCGATTGGAGGATGGTATATATTTGGTTAAAAACATAATTCTTTGTCAACATTTCCTGATGAAGTCAGTTGAGCATTTCAGAGAGTGTATTTGGAACTCTATATAAAATTTGTGGATGACAGTAAGCTAGCTATGTCTCCATACACCAAGACACGATGCAGAGCAGGATCAAAATACACAATGACCATGACAAACTAAATGGTGAGTCTAAAATTAAGACAAAGTGTAATAATAGTACTGAAAAGTACAGTATTTTTAAGAGTAATAAAAGTATGAGGTGGAGAATAAGAGACCCTAAAAAGGACTACGAGTTGACTGTGAAACAGCAGTTCATTCTTGGGGGGTGCCTGCACATCCTCCCCTTTTGGTAAAATGGCCTGGATAACAACAAAAGATACAATGGGAATGAAAGTCTACAGTGTGTTTGTATACAGCACCCAAACTTTCTGTCCTGAAATGGTTTTTGCCGAGAGTGGGGAAAGCTAAAATTCCTTACAAATTACTACCATACAAGGATGCAGTAACAAGGGTTTATGAGAGGACTTTTTGAAGAAAGAAGGAATCGGCTCAAAAATAAAACAAACAAAAAAAAAACCCCAACCAACGCAGGAGCAGAAAAATGTTTAGCAGTGTGGAGATAGGAAAGGAAACAGAAGGGCAGTGAGAATATGTCTTGATGCTGTCAGAGTCTTCCTGTGGCATCATGGCCTCTGATCAGGCCAGACAAAGCAGCCTTCTCATTGTACACTCTGAGGAGCCTGCGCCAGCTTCTGGAGTGAAAGTATGGGAAGCAGCATAAAGGGACCCAAACCTTCAGGCTGTTTGTGGCATCATGGATGACTTCCTTATCAGCACGTGCATTAGCTGCGTATAGGGAGCAGCACAGGCACATGTAAATCCAGAGCGCCTACATCTCTGAATAGGATACCGGGAGAGGGTATGGGAGCATACTGTAACACATCCTGTGAAAGTGGGTGAGCGTGCACATAACTCTGAGTGTGGGGCTGGAAGGGGGGTGGTTATAACTTTTTTGGCATTAGTTATCAGTTGTTTCAATATTTGTAGGAATATATTAACATTTTATAAATACCTCAAATTATGGTTTACCTGTTGTATTATTGATACTGGTTCTGAATATATTGTTTCTTAATTGTTTGCAGTTAACAAATCAGTAAACCACTTCAGTCATAGAATCATTTATGTTGAAAAAGACCCTTAAGATCATCATAACTGTTAACCTAATACTACAAACTCCACCACTAAACTATATCCCTAAGCATCACATCTACATGTCTTTCAAATATCTTCAGGAATGGTGACTCAACCAATTCCCTGAGGAGCATATTCTAATGCTTGGCAACCCTTTCAGTGAAGACATTTTTCCTAATATCCAATCTAAATGTCACCTGACTCAATTTGGAGCTGTTTCCTTTTATCCTATTGCTTGTCACTTGAGAGGAGAGACTAACCTTTCACCTCTCTGCAACCACCTTTCAGCTGCTAATTCACAGGACTTGTGCCCTAAACATTTTACCACCTTTGTTGCCCTTCTTTGGACACTCTTCAGCACCTCAATGTCCTTCTTGCAGTGAGGGGCCCAAAAGTGAAGACAGTTTTCGAGGTGAGGACCAGTGCCCTGTAAAGGTGTACAATCACTTCCCTAGTCCTGCTGACCACACTGTTCCTGATGTAGGCCAGGATGCCATTGACCTTCTTTGCCACCTCAGCACACTGCTGGCTCATATTCAGCCAGCTGTCCTCCCGCGGTTCTTTTCCCCCAGCCAAACTCCCCAGCCTCTATTCCCCAAGCCCATGGTGTTGCATGCAGTTGTTGTGACCCAAGTTTAGGATCTGCCATTCGACCTTGTTGAACCTCATACAGTTGGCCTCGGCCCTGTTCATATTCCTCTGTAGAGCCTTTCTACCCTCAAGGAGATCAAGACTCCAACTCATCTTGCTGTCATGTTTATAGGAATAGGGGAGGTGTCCTAGTGGCTGCATGGTACTTTACTGCTAGCCAAGGTTAAAGATGGAAAGTGGTTTGATGGACACTTCAGCCAGCACCCTCAGTACCCTTGGGTGGATCCCATCTGGATCCATAGCCTTGTAGGTGTCTAAGTGGTGCAGCAGGTCACTAACCATTTCCCTGTGGATTATGGAGGCTTCATTCCTTCTCCCCATGTCTGTCTTCCAGCTCAGGAGTCAGGGTACCCCTAGAACAACTGGTCTTACTATTAAAGACTGAGGCAAAGAAGACATTAAGTACCTCAGCCTTTATTCCTCATCCTTTGTCACTATGTTTCCACCCTCTTTTTTTTCCTGACTTCCAGATAGAGCTCTCTATTCAGCCAGGATGGACTTCTTCCCTGCTGGCTTGTCTGCTGGCACATAGGGACAGTCTGCTCCTTAAGTCACATTAGCTGGGTAATTTTTCCTGTGAAATGACACATATTCTTCAGAAAAAAGAAATAGTTTGGAGAGAAGGAACCTTATGTAAAAGAGCAGGAAGCTATTATTTTATTCTATTAAGTGTAGATGATTTTTTTAGTAGAATGCAATTTAATTTCAGATATTACCAAAACCATATCACCAAAACATGCCTACATTAGTGTGTCAATATGAAAAGATTCTTGGATATATAAGAAAAAAAGAATTTCATTTCTATGAAAGTCTAGATAAGAAATGGTTGAGAAAAGGCATGGCTGTAATTTTACAAAATATAAAACAAGACACAAGGGAATGATCATCTCAATTGCCACTGTGCCAAGGACACCTCTTCACACAAGCACAACATAAAAAATGAATGAAATGGAAGTTCACAGTGATTTAGATTTTATGTTATAAAACCTCTCCAAATATTGAGTTAATACATCATAATTCTAATAAAGTGGTTGGTTATTGGAGAAATGTATTTATTAGTTTCAGGAAAGTTTCCATGAAAGCAGTATTCTATATTTCTTCAAAGGAAAATTGAAATTTTGTATTATTTGAGTCCAGACTAAGAACTTCTGCAATTAATATTCTAAGAATTCCACTGTACTATTGCTCTGAAAACAAAAGACTTCTAGTTGAAAGACCCCATAGCAGGAAATAAGAAAAGAAATAAAAGAAACTCTAGTGGTTTTTGGTTAACCCTGTGAAAAAGCTCTGAATTTCTACCCTTCCCTGTCTTTCCAACACTGGCAGTAAAGCTGACATAACTAGCCTCCCAGGTGATAGTTTGTGCTTTTTCCCTTCTCCAACTATTCACGTTTCCCTGTTTAGACAGCCACCAGGTGGTGTTACCATGGGATGAATACTGGTAAGGATACAACATATTCAGAGCAGTAACTTCTCACCTGGTGTCACTTGCTTCTTTTTGTGGGCTTACTATGATTACACCCTACCCTGATTTGCATTGGTTTTGTGGAATTTCCCTGTCTCTTTAATGGAAGGGAACATATGGCACGTAGCTTTAAAAGTGTGCTACCAAACATGATGAATGTTGGATTGACATTGTTACACCCATAGGCTTTGTTGATAAAAACAAATATTTATACAGTATGACATTCTTTCTGCAAATTGCTACCCCTACTCAATGTATGATTCATGAGAAAAAGGATCAGATAGAACAGACTTGGCAAATGGATAGAAGCAGAAATAAACAAGCAGAGAGTAGAACAAAATTCTGTATTGCAGAATACAGGACCATATTTCCATCACTAGAAACAGACCATAAACATATTACTGATTTTTGAGGGCCTCAGAATTGAGGCTTGTCAAGCTTGCTCTGTTTGAACTTTTCTTGACTTGTCTGTAGCTTTGTTTTAATTGATTCCCCTGTGAAAGCAATTTCTCTAATTGACAAGTTGTCCACAGAAAATTTTACTTTTATTTCTCTCTGTATGGTCCAACTATGGTTGAATATAGAAAAAGAACTGATTCTATGTAGAATGAGATATTTATGACTAAAATAATGATGTAGCATAGAGAAATACAGACTTGGTATGATAGCAAAGGCCTTGAGAAACAGAGACACACCATGAGGCATAGGAAAGCACAGACTTGGAATGATAAGGGATGAGTCTCAAGGTAATAAACAAGAATTCCAGGGGGTTTTGTTTAACCCTGTGACAAAACTCTGACTTCCTAGACTTCCCTCTCCTCCATTACACCTCAGGATACCCTAACCTATGAAAGTCATGCCTGTTTCTTCACTGTGGCTCCTTTCTTATATTTTAGCAATAGGACAAACCTATTACACTCTATGGTGTATGAAACGATGCTTCTTAAACTACTCAAGTGAGTAAGAATTTGTTAAGCTTCCACCATGTTAAGTATAACTATCTTAGAACTTGATAGATTCCAAGTTATCTTGACCATAATTTTTTTAAAATTCAGGAAGGTGATTATTTTGCAGTGAATGGAAAGTATTTTGGATGTGTCAGGCCTACTGGAATCACTGTCTGTACATTGAATGGCACAAATAAATAACTTAGAAATTTCAGATAGAAATTATTTAATTCCGTTATTTTTATTACTTATGAAACTATAAAATTCTAAAAATTATTAATTTAGGTACAAAAATGTATATATGAGGTACATATGGATAGTAATATACATAGGTTTTACATATATGTATGTAAATGTGTGAACATATATGTATGCATAGATATAAATACCCAGAACTTTACAAAGGTTGATGTTTGTAATGAGAGTTTCATAGATAAATAATTTGGTCATAAAATTAGTCAAATGATTTTGGTACTCTGTACTGAAAAGTCCTGAGAAATCAGAGCTTTTACAAATAATAATTGCTGATTTTTTTTCTTTAACAAAGTCTTTTGCTAATCTATGTTTTATAACTGGAGAAGGAAGAGTTAGTCCCGCATAAGTATTTCTTCCAAGGCAGAAATTATGCAATTGACTCTGTAGCTACGCTTTATGTAATCTATAGTAACCACTGAATTATGTAATGGATTTCAGCTCTATTGTGGTATAATAGCCACTTACATAATGCAAATGTTGTACTTACATAATAAAAATGTTATTTTTATGGATTGCTATACGGGTATATGGCAGTATATTGCCCTGTTACCAGGAGACTTTTTTTCCCCTGTCTCTTGGAAACTGAAGCACATTTCTCTTTATTATGTGTGGGTTTTGTTTTTGGTTTTGTTTTTTTTCTTTTTTTGTGACCATTTCATAAGGCAGTTGGACAACTTCATATGATAATACTGATGTTGTGCCTCACATTGAATGTAAATCATGTGTGGCAGCTCCTGGCATCCCACATTATACTGACAATTCTGTTTGTCATCAGCTGTGTTTTTAAACATCTGTAAATTTCCAGTTCAGCTAACAATTTCTCGCATTACAGATAGTCTTGATCTCAAATGTCTGTTAAATAGAATATCAGTAGGTGTCAATCAGTGAGTCATTGGTGTTCTTCTTACAAGGTAATGACACTAAATACCTTACTGCTTCACCCTGAAGGCTTTCAATATCTGTTTATTATTTTGAAACTGATTTCCAGTAGCCCATACTATGTAGGCTGCATGTCTAAACCCAGACTTCATGGCATATTATTTGAAGTCATGTTGAGGAATCTACAGCTTATTCTCAGGCATTACTATATTAAACTTATGATATCCTGCAGAACCAGTTTTGACTTGCAGGCAGTCACCTTTTATTGCTGTCACATCATCCAGTAAAGCTAAGTGAGGGGAATATTAATAAGAGAAGTATAGAAAAGTAGAACTGGAGGGGACTTTAAAGGTTCATACAGTCCTGTAGTTTTGAAACTGTAGCTAACTTATCTAAAAATTCCATGGACTATTTCTTAGGAATCTGTAGAAGATTAATAAAAATGTAGTTATCTGAATTTGGCTTAAATTGTACAAGATAGTCTGTAGTTCTGCTGTTCAATCACATCTCAAATTGGTGTGAATATCTCCTGTAATTAAAAAAGTGACCCTTTATGTTCATCCAGGGCTCAGAAGACATGTTGTTTGAAACACTGCTTAATTATATTTGGGTTACAAACCAGAAAACTGTTGGGACACATGAGGGAAAGGGACAATCCAATGGAACAGCTCAATTCCAATAGTGTTAAGAAAAACAGCTCCTTGTTTTCTCACAGTGTTGTCACATGTTTGCATCGAGACTATTATTTTGTTCCAGTTTTGAGGTACAGTTCCAGAGTTGGTTTGTATCAAAGACTCCATACCCATGGTTTGGACATCTTCAGATATTTATTCTTTTATTTGGCTAGCACCAATGAAATCATGGCAGTAACACAGTTCCTTGCCGTACAGTAGTCATAATTATATGTTTTCTATTATAACAAGGATGTCAACTTCAAGTCATGTCGGGTAGTTTAGCTACCAAAAACTGTATTTGTGCATCTTGTGACTAACAGTGGGCCACAGGCTGAAGAAAAGAACAGAGGAGGAAAAACCCCTCACTTTTACTTTCTTTTAGGAATGAATGTTTAGCTGTAAGTACTGTTCAGAAAAAGCCTGAAATAATTTCTGAACTTCTATTATCATTGAAAGCAAAAGGATGAATGGTATGAGAACTCTAAAAGAAAACTAGCTCATATAGACTAAATTATATTTAAATGGGCTTTACTTAGACTGTGTCAACTGATGAACAATAATTTAAAAGCTGTGTTACAAAGTATCTGTTAATGGAAAAATGAAACTCTTTGATCCTTGACACCACCCTGAAAGAAGGCACCTTCATTTAAAACACAATAAGGAGAATTCCTTCAAGCATGAATTGAATGAACTGGGAAAAAATGACAACAGGAAAGAAAATTTTCTCTTCAGCTGCTCCTGTGAATACAGAACTGCTGAAATAATCTCTTTGTATAAGCCACAAAATTATGAATATTACAAACGATCACAAAGTCAGAGGAGACCAGTAACCACCTTGCAGCAGCAAAGAGGAAATTCCTATTGTGGAGAAAGGTTGTATTCAAGCAAGCTAATTTAATAGCTCTTGTGGACAGCACCAGTACAGAGTATTTTCAAGACATGGCCAAAAATATACTGTTTTCAGTTACTGTTAAAATGTTCTTTACTTTTCATCTAAATGAGACTATAGAGGGTTTACTGTCAATGATTTTCTTTATTATTATAAATGAGAATGAGGATGTGAACCATTGGAATCTGTGTTTGGTTTGTCCCCCTTCTCCTACTTGAGCATGAACAGATATATATATTTATGTAAATGTACAATGTTGGTCATAGTTTTGTACAGGAAAATGGTATGGAATGGGGCAAATGCATCAGAATTTCACAGATGGTGCCTGTTCAATGCTAACAAGTTTTGTTGTGCTGATCTTGCTGAATTCAAAATATGGTCACTAATATTTCCTAAGACATTTGTGGCTGAAAAAGTTTGGCAGTCAATATGATGCAAAAAGCAGAATGAACTACTTTACTGTCACTTTCATTAGTGCAATGAATGAATGACTGGATATGAAAACCAACTGCAAAATCTTGAAGTTTTGGTTATGATTTAGCAGTCAAGGAAGACGTTCAAGGATGTTGTGATGAGGAATAGAACTTGAATTTATGTAGAAATCTCTTACTTTATTTTGATAAAAATAAAGAAAAACACTTTTGCCATACTTCAGCAGGTAGAAGAGTAGCTTTCATGCCATTATTCACTATTTCAGAAGGCAAATATTGATATAGCCCTGGGGGATGCTGTTGGAAATGGACATTGATCCCTTTGAACCTTCACTCACTTTGAATTTCAATGCTCTTATTAGAACAGATATAAAATTGTAGACATGCAGATTCATAACTTTTATTTTGTGTCCTATAATTTTATTAATAGACCTAAACTTTTTTGAACCATGTGAAACCTTTTTCAGTCATATATAGGAAAAACACCTTGTTACCATGCTGTTTTCTGTGTACTCTCTGAGGACATAGAACACACTTTCTTTAATATATCTGAGGGCTGTTCTCTGTTTTTTTCTCAGTCTCAAGACCACATTAAGCCAGCTTTTTGGGGTCTATTTTTGCTTTGTGGGGAAATTTTCAAAGCTTCTAAACATTTTTGTTACCATACTTTGCATTCCAGTTTTGTCTACATCTTTCTTATAGTTCAGTGGCCAAAAAACCAGCATTCCAACTGAAACCTCTCTAGTGCCAAGTAGAGCAGAATAATTACCATCTGTGTCTTACATTTTACACCTCTGTCAAATCTCACTAAAATGACTTTTGCCCTAAGACACTATACAGGTGACTCAGATTCTGATAGCATTTTTCCACGTCTTTCCACTGTCTTTTTTTCAGTATAGCTGCCAAGCTAAATATTTCACCTCTTCTGTCTTTGTATGTGATTTTTCTCCTGAATTGTGTTAATACTTTTGCTTTTATCCTTATTTTGCTTAATTTTATTGATTTTTTTGAGTTACTAAAGAACATTTCAAATTCTATTTCTTTTGCTTAATATGAGAGAAACAGATAAAGACAGGCCATTAAATACATGCTTTTTAATTGGATTCAACCTTCTTAAAGTCACATTAAAATTGTGACAAGAAATACTGCAAGCTTACACTGTAAAAACAACAAGATTGATGTTAAGCACTCTGTATTACTAACCTTCTGCAAGGATTCCTATGGAAATCCCTAACGATTTATAAGCACATTCACAGTCCCTTTGGCTTATGCTTGCTGAGTGCACTCAAAGCATAACCTATATTCATAATCCCAGCTTCACACACTCTTTGAGGATTTTCAAACTCTTGCAAGATTGTAGAATCAATTGCATTTTTTCCATCTTTTCTGGATATGCTGTGTTGACAGCGTGAATACAAGCTTTCTTGCTGTTCTTTTTTAACTCTAACATGTAATGCTGAAAGTCTTTTGTTTCAGGATAGCTTTTTCTTCACATTGTTAGACTCCTGTTCACTCTTCAGCCCAGCCAGACTCTGGACTTGATGAGTCAGGGACTCATTTTCACCAATACTCTTCCTCACTGTCTTTTCTTGGACTTTGTCCTAGGTTCCCTTAGTGAATTGATATTTCAATGAAACCTTTATTAGGACCAGTGTTGCAATATCTTCTATGTATTCTATAGTTATTCACAAATTGTCTTATACATTAACTTCCCTTCTTCTGAACTGGTTAAACCAGTTTTTTTTTTTATTCACTATATTAATTCCTACACATAATATGAGCCTTTTACTAAGCTAACATGAGTTTCCTAAATATGATTCCTAGAGCAGCCTTCCAGTACCTGAAGGGGGCCTACAAGAAAGCTGGGAGGGGACGACTTTTTACAAGGGGCTGTAGTGACAGGACAGGGGGTAATGGGTTTATACTGCAAAAGGGTGAATTTAGATATCAGGAAGAAATTCTTCATGGATAGTGTGGTGAGGCACTGGAACATATTTTCCAAAGAAGCTGTGGATGCCCCACTCCTGGAAGTGTTCAAGGCCAGGCTGGATGAGGCTTTGAGCAACCTGGTCTAGTGGAAGGTGTCCCTGCCCATGGCAGGGGGGTTGGAACCAGATGGTCTTTAAGGTCCCTTCCAACCCAAACCATTCTGTGATACAATGATTGTCTGTTATTTTAAAAAATTTTGACATCAGCTAATCATTTACTTTCTTTAGATATATATATGTGTTTATATATGTGTGTGTGTGTATATACCTAGACACTCAAAATATTATAAGTTTGTCATGTGTTTTTAAGACACCTTACTTTTTGGAATACATATACATACTGGATATTTGGAATAATACTTTGATGATACAGTACTAATACAACATAGGGCATAATCTATTTAATGATTTGATTTTTGTGTTGATAGGTGTGACATTATGCTTTAGTGTAGTACTTTAAGTAATAGTTCTCTGGGGTATATTCTGAAGATTTTATTTTTCAGTAGTTTATAAATTGGTATTGACTCAAATATGTTTGAATAAGCAGCCTTTAAGAACTGGCATGGACACCAGCAGGGTAATATACGTGCCTGACCAGGTCCTCAATTAAACCTTGTCTAGTAAAATTAAATGTACATTGCTGCCTCCTGTATATAAACACACAAGATGATGACAGTGACTGTCTTTGAATGGAGATTTCCAGACCATTATGGTAAGGGTAAATTCTCTAATGTACAGAAGCCCTACTCATGGGCAAAAAGTCTGGTCTGCTGTCTGTCCACTTGTGGTATACAAACAAAGTAATACTGAGATGTTCAGGAGTATTTCTTTGTATAGCAGGGAGCAAATATAGTGCCTATTCATGCTACATAGTCACCTTATGTGCTCCTTCATGTCTTCCTTCCTGGGATTCCACAACTTTTTCTTAAGTGCCAAGTTTCAAGGTAAGTGGACATAGTGATTCAGTTCTTGAAATGGGGGAGGTATTTTCTTGTTTTCTACAACTGTGGAAAGTTTTTTTGCAGTAAAACAGGCGAGGTAGAAGGTTGCTATTCACAGACTGCCATAGCAGCTGCCACCATAATCCCCTGATGGGCCAAATAGTTCTTAAGTGAGAAATATCTTGATTTGTGTAGCTGGATGCCACTTTCTTAACTATATCTTGACTTTTACTCTCAGCCAATGGAATGAATAAATGGCTCCACAGTATTACTGAAAAATTATATTTTCCCTTTCTGTTCTCATGGATTTAAATGACCATATCTGGATCACTTCCTGCTCAATATTTTCTTCATGAGGGTTTTTTTCCTGTGGTCTTCAAGGACATCTCCTATTTCTATATTAAAACTATATTGTTACACACATTGTGTAGACCTAAGTCTTTCAGACATGCAAAATTTCCTTGAAAGCTGATGTTGCAGTTAATAAACTGCCATTCTCCACTGTAAGTAGTACAGCTGTTTTATGTCTGCTTTGTCTGAGCTACCTTACTATTTACACAGTCAGATGACAACCAATACAAATGGTAAAGATCTTCTGAAAATCAACTCTCCCTGGGCATTCAAAAAGAAAACAAACAGTAAGTAACATAAAACTTGCCTTATTTTTTCCTTTCATATGTAAATTATACCATCTTTGGGATCATAGTAATAAAGCTTCTTTTTTCTGATACTGTATGTTTTATTCTGTCTTGCACTGTACCACTACTTAACTAGCAGATAGACTGGAGTCTTTCCTGATCAAAGACGAGACATGAAAAGTCAGTATAAGTTTGAATCAAAAAAAGATTTGAATAGTATTCGGTTAAAGACTTTCGAATACTAAAATATTAAACCAAAGCAGAAGCAGATTGTATTTTTATTTTTATCAAATCTTCATAATCTGACCTCCGAAGTGCAATTCAGAAATAGCTTTTTTGACATTTACAAGTTTCAGTTCAGTTCACTCACATGTCTAAGCACAGCTGTAGCTGAAATTCTTCTTTATCTTTTCTTCACACGCATGAATTTCATATATGAGTGTTTCGGCATTTGTTTCTACTGATTACTTTCACGCAAATCTTGATTTTTGATGAAACCTAGTACAAAGTGATGTTTAAGAGAATAAGTTTCAGATCATGTAATCACCTTAAAGTTGCCATTAATGTTCTTGTGATATAACTCAACATTTTTAGGAGGATATAAAGTGCCTGATGAAAGTGAATGTCCTCATCATGTGATGCCATGTGTCAAATCCCACTCTAACACTTCTGCAAATATTCTGCAAGGAGGGGCATTTCAGGAATTTAGAAATTGAAGAAATTGAAACATCAGAAAAAGAGGAAAGAACAGCATTGTCAAGAACAGAGTTTTATTGCATACAAGGATAAAAAGGAAGAATGTCATTGCAGAGGTATAAGGGGGTTGGAATTAGAAGATCTTTAAGGTCCCTTAAAACCCAAACCATTCTATGATTCCTAAGAAAAAATTACTTTAAAACATTATGTTTAATGATAAGTAACATTTTTGTTAATGAATATTTTAATCATTGCTAATGCCAATATCAGTTATGAATATACACACTATTTGAAAAATATAGAAAAAGAGGTGAATAACTTAACTGCACAGAAAAATAACATGAAATCTTTTTAAATTACTCAAAAAAAAAATTAAAATGCATTATTCTTTTGATGATTCCTTTTCATATAGGTAAATTTGAACACTTGCAGAATTAAAATTATAACACCATTATCATGTTCTGGAGAAAAAGTGCATGTTTAAAGGTGCATGTTAAAGCAAATTATCTCAAATTTAACACCTTGAACTAAATTGACCTCAAACTTAAATTAAGTTCCTGGTCATCTTTGGAAGCTAACTCAGCACAAATCTATGAGAAAACTCCCTTGCAAATACTAGGTTTCATATTCATGGTATACTTGAATTTAACTTTTTTGCCAAATTTATACATTCAGTTATGGTCTTGACAGATGTAGGATGGATGCACTGGACACGAGATACTTTTTGTCTTTCAAGAGATATTCATTGAAACAAAGAGCAGATTAATAATTTACGTATTTTATTTAAAATCCTATATCACCTGCAGATAGATTTGAGTAAAGTTCCTCTGTGTGTGTGTATTTCATAACAATCCATGCTTTCACTGGAAGTCTGTCAGCCAGCACAGAATTCCTTTGGGTAATTTTTCAGAGGTCTTCCTTACAGCTAGGCCAGATGTTTTCACTGCATGGTTTTCTTATTTCATCTTTCTACAGCAGCTCGCTGCAGTATTTGGAGAATCTGTGCATTAGAAGATCCTCCCCAAATATTTTCTAAATTCTTTGTATACTTTGCAATTTCTACAATCTCCGTACATTTACCAGTGTAAATGTATGAAAGCATTAAAGGAGTCAGTATTATGAAAAACATGCTTTCTGAGGAACAAGGGCATATAAATCTTTTTCTTCAGTTCCTGGTCTCCATTTTCCTACTCATCAGCTTAGTCAGCATCATTCAGTGTATGTCAGGCATTCACCAGGCTAGCACTTCCAAGGCTTTTTGTCTTTCCTCCCCTTCCATCTCCAATTCCTTGTGTTGCCTTTGAATTTAATTAATATGTTGCAATATTATTTAAATTAAAATTCTTCTGCATGTGTAACTCAGGGTTGGGAGTAGTGCTACCTGGCAAGGTGATTATTTTGCTGTAAGAGCTTGAACTTTATGATTAAAGAGAATTAAAATGTCATATCAGTTATTCGCAACTTACAATAAATTCACATGAAAATTATTGTATGTTACCTACTTAAGAACAAATACTATGTTAGATATTATAAAATGGCCACTACATCAAAGTTGTTTCCTAGAAATAACTGCATGCCTGGATGTAGTCATGCACTGAACTCCACCACAAAAGAGAAT